>NW_019245690.1:1473-45328 GCF_002742605.1 Olea europaea var. sylvestris
ACAGTAATGAATGAACGGACATTGATCGATCAACTCTTGATATTTTATTAAAATAAACGAGCTTAGTGTTGGTCCTATTTTTTTAATTCGAAGCTAAATTATTGTTTTTATCAGTGAATAAATTCTTATTCTAAATATATTGCTTGTCCAAATCAATAATATGTCAGTAACACTACGTTATACACGTGATTCTTGAGGCTTGAGTAAGCACTCAAAAGATTGCTATAATGAAATAATTATGTCAAATAGTCAAGAGATTTCTTGTCTTTCTTTATTTAGTTTTTTGTTTTCCCTAACATAAACTATTTATTTAATTTGTAGAGATACCTTGTTTTGAGTGAAACAGTTTCTTTATCCATAGTTGAATATGTTAATTTGAATTAGATTTTGAAGATTTAATTTTCAACATCATTTATATATAATAGAAAAAAATTATAAATATATTACACAAATAATTAATACCATGCATAAATAAAGTTATTTGTTTGACTGAAAATGAATTAGCCTTTCAACTTTTGAAGCAATAAACCACTTTTGTTTATTACAAATTAATGATGAAAAGATATCTATAAAATGAAACTTAAGAAAGCAGTTTAATCTTATCTCGACCAGTTTAGGACAGTCAAGCAGGCAGGGCTGATCTGCTAAAAATAGTTACTGGTTTGAACCCAACTTGGACCGGTAACTTAGACTGGTTGGCTATGGAACTTTGGCGATGTTGGTAAGCTTGTTTTGACACATTTAATTGCATAATGAAACTTAGCTATAATTCTAACAAGTCGATCTTTTGCTCAATTAATAAGCAAGATCGAGAGAGAAAAAGAGAGCTATCTTTATGCAAAAAATATCTAACTCTTTATAATTGGATAATAATTCAATAGATATACTCTTCTATATACAAACATGTACATGACTTCTACACATAACATACTAAAAACTAAAAAGGCAAGTGTCTTTGTATATCCCTAATATTGCAATTTGCAAACCTCCTCTTTTGGTTCTGATTTATAGTTGTTTAAGAAATATCATACTGATTTTTAAATGTATATCAACGTCTGCAATTTGTTGTTTCAAAGGGAACTTCGATTGGTAAATGATGGTGCTGATATCGAATTGTAAAAGTATTGTGAAGATAGTGTCACCTGAAAAAGGATAAATAGATAGTATTGTTAAGATAGTATATTGATGATTTCTTTACAGAATTTTTTAGATACTACGTTGGCAGCATCTCAATGGTCAGTTTTTCGATTCTTTTTTGCAATCACCAATGAAATGGCGCCACCTCACCATCTGTATAAATTCTATACACTAAGCAGGTTCCTGAAAATGTCTTTGCCTGCATATGAATTTTATTTTAAATTGGACACACTATCTAAGATACGTTGTGCACAGTTTCCAACAGTCATAAACTCTACATTTTTTTAGTTGATAGAGGGACAATGGCAATTTAATAACAATCATTTCTACATGCATCAATTTTATTATTATTGTGTATGTTCATAAATTAATGTCATTGTAAATGATATCTTAAGCATCGGTAACATGCCTCATCAATTAATCTGTAGATCATTTAATTCCCGAGACTTAATATGAAGTTATTAACCAATTAATGTGTGTGTGGTGTTACCTATCTCTCTGATATTTAGAAGATCATTTTTAATGATTTCATAATGTCATAATTATAATTATATTAGGATGATTTTTATTTTAGTAAGTCGAATTTCAAGAGTTTGCTTTGCTAAATACGAAGGAATATATTGATTTCACATATAGGCCCCATTTGGAAGTGATTTTTTATCCCAAAAAATTTATTTTTTGATCCTTATTTCACTATTTCAGTTGTCATTTTTTACTTCTTCACTCACAATTGTCCCCACTTTTCTCCCTAAGAGTAAAAAGATCAATTTTCAAAATCACTATCGAACATGTCCATAATTAAGCATCATTTATCTAACAGAACTTATACCCCACTCCTAAGTTTGGGGATTTCTCACAATGTGCTCTATGTTTTCGTCAGTACCTTTTGTAATAGGATGAGGATGATGAATAGTGAAAACATGTTTTAAAAAATCTCAATTTCTACTTTAAAAAAAAGAGAAGTATAGTGAAAAGCTTGTTTTATGCATTTATTCGGTGGCTAAATTTACTTCAAAATTATTGCTTTTAGCAGTGAATAATTTTCTTATTCTAAATATATTGTTTGCCCAAATTAATAATATGTAACACTACGTTATACACGTGATCCTTGTGGCTTGAGTAAGCAATCAAAAGATTGCCATAATGAAATAATTATGTTAATTAAGAGATATCTTGTCTTTCTTTCTTTATTTTTTTATTTTCTCTAACATAAACTATAGAGATCTGTTGTTTTGAGTGAAACAGTTTCCTTATTCAGGGGCGGATTCAGACAGTTCGAATTGTTGGGTCAAATTTTTTTTTTCGAACAACGTATCATAAATAAAAAGGAAAAATCGGTGGATTATACGATATATCTATGGACTAAATAATGGATATGGATATAGATTTAGGATTTGGACTTTTTGGGGCAAAAAAAAGAAAAATTGTGACGTCAATGGACCCCACATGACCCCATGTGGGTCCGCCCCTGTCCTTATCCATAGTTGAATATGCTGATTTGAATTCGATTTTGAAGATATAATTTTCTACATCGTTTAAATAATAGAAAAAAATATTAATACGAGCAATTAATACCATGCATCAAAAAGGGTATTTGTTTGACTGAAAGTCAAATTAGTTTTTCAACTGTAGAAGCATTCACATTTTTATTTTTATTTTTAACAAATTAAGTATGAAAAGATATTTATAAAAAGAAACTTAAGAAGGTGGTTAATCCGACCTCGTTAATTTAGGAAAGTACAGCGTGCCGAGCCAATCTGCTTAAAAAGATTACTGGGTCGAAACCGACTTGGACCGGTAACTTAGACCGGTTGGTTATGGGACTCCGACGATGTTGGTTATAAGCTTTTTTAGAAACATTTAAATTCACTTGTCAAATTTGAACGTGCATTGCACATTATTTAAAAATGCTTTATAAATGATGTAAAAGTAATATTTGGTACCAATTTGTTAGAGGATTTGATGGGTCTTGGATGAATTAAAGAAAATAAAATTTAGCATAAAAATTTAAGCGAAGAAAATTGTACTTTCAAAACTCAATTTCTATTATTCAAATTTTTTATAATGATGAAATACTATAAATGAGTAATCTTTTATATTATATTTGATACATAAAATTGATTGTTAAAACACAAATTTAAACACCATTAAAATTTATAGATACATGAATATGAATAAATTAATCTATAATAGCTCTAGATTCATATAATTCAAGATTCATCAAATGAAAATTCATTGAATCTAGATTAATGTGAATGTTAATTGATTGAGAATTAATAACACAAATTTCATAAAGGACAATTATTATGTAAATACATATCGAAAAATAAAAAGTAAGGTATTATTGAAATAACTGAATTGTAGGATGGTTAAAATCGACCAAAAAATGATTCTCCCTTAATAAAACTTGCCTAGCAAGTCAATCTTTTATTCAATTAACAACAAACAAGATCGAGAGAAAAATAAGAACTATCTTCTAAACAAAAAAAGAAAATATCTAACTCTTTACAATTATATAAGAATTCAATAGATATTCAAATATGTACTTCTACACATAACATACTGAAAACGTACGTGTCTTTGTATATCCCTAATGTTGTTCAAATATCTGGGTAAAGCACATTGCAAACAACCTCTTCTGTTTCATGATTGATGAACAATTATTGCTGTTTAACTCCATAAAGCGTAAATTAGTGGAAAAATATTTTGTGATTTTGCTGGACAGTTTGGTGAGGGGATTGGGGTGGGGGTGATAAGAAAGTCTGCAAAATAAAATAACTATAATATCGTTGTATTACGCCTGCTAGATCATTACAAGGAAAACGTGATTTCACAATAAAAAACTTTCAAATTAAATTTGATACAGTATGGAAGGTCTTTTGGATTGGGACAAAGGGTAATTTAATCGTTTTAACGATTTCACAGTTTTTAATATATATTATATTGACTTTTAAAAAGATAAATTATATTATATTTTTAATCTTATGCAAATAGATAGATAAATAAAAATATATCGTTCTAAATTCATCCACCAATATTTATTTATCATAAATTCTTTATATTCTTTTAGAGTTTGTATTTAACTAAAATTCTAATAATTATAAAATGTCATCTTCAACTAAAATTATAACAACCTAATAATCATAAAATATCCTCTCCAACTAAAATTAAAAAAATAAAAATAAATCAACACGTTATTTAAATTATAATTCTTTCATGATCTGAAAAATGGAATTTTATTTTTTATGCTTTTTTAAGCATTGGTTTAACAGATAAAAGTATACATCAAGTTTCAAAATAAATTCCAATACCTATCCAAATATTCTTACATCACAAAAGTAAAAAAAACTTAAAATTACAAACCAAAAAACAAAAGCTAAAATTATTAGCTTATAAGCCAAAAGAATAAATAAAAATTAATTAACAAATGATTCTAGAAAGGATTTATTTGGTTGAGTGAGCATTGTACTCTTAAGAAATCCTATATATTCAAGATAAGAGATTCACTATCCTTCATAACTAAATATTAAAGCGCGCACCAACATGATAATATAGAAAAGGAAAAGTAAGAATCAAATTAAATATTAATAGTGATTAAATGAGTACAGTGATTTTTTAAATGTTTGAAATTGTATTAGGGATGCATTTGTAGTAGGATGAAATATTTAAATGAATGAATTTAATAAGAACATTATTGAAATTTGATGTAAATGAAAATAGTAATATTTTAAAATTTTTAATAGGAATGTATATAGACTGTGATGAATATATAAAAACTGTAGATACAAATAGTGATACCCTCTAATAGCAATCATTTCTACATGCATCAAATTTTATTATGGGTAATTATATTCACACCACAATCTTTTATTTCTTGCATTTCATTTTAATTGCACTTAAAGTTATTAGTTTTGGTACCGTGAAGGTTCTTGTTATTTCAATACCATCATTTGCTCTCCGAATCATTGCCTAATCTCCTTTCTAGCCTTAAGACTCCTGCATTGATGAGGATGATGGTGAAATGATCATCGAATCTTTTTTGCGCTTTGTATTTAATAATAATTTCATATACAAAAGTTTGTTAAAATGACGTAATCTAACTTATTTTTTATTATACTTTTAAAAAATAAACAAACAAAAAATGTGGAAAATTAATTCTTCCTCATTTTAAACCATGAAAACAAAGTATTTTGATTAAATCATCATCAAGAACCACTACACCAAAAATCATCATTTGCAACACGTAAAAGGTAACATTCGGTAGTTAAATGTTGCTAAAAGGGTCTACGGCAACATTTTAATAAGCGAATGTTGCCATTAATTAGCATAATTGAGCTTTGGCAACATTTTGTAAGTAGATGTTGCTAATGCCGCTTTTCGCAACATTTAATTAACGTTGCAAAAAGTTTTAATTTTTGCAACGTTTATTAAACGTTGCAAAAAGTTAATTTTATAGCAACATTTGACGAACGTTGCTAAAACTCACCTTTTACAATGTTTGTTGGCTGTTGCAAAAAATTTCCCTTTTGCAACGTTTATTGAACGTTGCGAAAACTTCCCCCTTTTGCAACGTTCAATTAACGTTGCGAAATGAAGAAAAAAACCTCAACTTTCACCCCCAAGTCCCAACAGCCACTCACAAGTCTTACAAACGGAGTCTTCCATCTCCACGGTGCCCTAACCTATCTTCCATCTCTCTCTCTCGCCTACAGTCCCACGAGCTCCGCTTTTCTCATTTTCTCACCAAATTGTCGATGCCAGTTTGCTGATTTTTGAAAGTTTTAGCACTATTTTCGTTGAATATGGGGTGTGATTAATCTAGTGAAAGTAGGTTTTTTTTCTCTTTCTTTCTTTCCATTTTTTTTTCTTTTCATTTGGGTTGAATGAATTACATGTTCTGCAGGCGACGGGTTCAGGGACGGTTTCTGGTCAGACTCTAGTGGCGGCAGCTCTGGAAACGGATACTGCAGCTGATGCCAGTAGTGGTGAGATCAGGTAGGGTTGGAATTTGAGGTTTTTTATTTTTATTTTTTTTGGGTGTTTAAATTGGTTGACGATAAGTTGAGTTCTTTTAGATCATAGGTGCTATTGAGATCAGTTTTATGTGCGTATATTCATATAAATTGTTAGGGAAGGAATACTTTGTGGATATATGCTACAATTTCAATACACAAAATCTATAATTTGCTGGTTCAGAGGCTGCCTTTTAGCCTTATTCTGTACTCGTGAAACTTTGGATACTTACACCTAGAGACATTTATTTATGCACGATGGAGGATATTCAAAACAGGCCTCATGAATTCATTCAGAAAATTTACCATTTGACCTTTTTGGGGACAATAAGACTGATTTACCAACATCACTTAGGAATGCACATATTTCACTTAATTTTGCATTATCTCCTGGAAATTCCTATTTATATTTCAGCATCGGTGGGTGAAAATGTTGAGTTTTATTTAGCATTTTTGAAATGTTGTGGCACTCAATTTGTTTTAGTTTGTAATTTTTTTTCTGGCATTTCCTATGAAGTTAACTAAGTTTGTGCCAATAAGGTTTGGTTAATATCTTGTTAAATGAAAACATACCATGGTCATAAAACATAATTCTATTGTGTTTCTTTTTTCTCGACTCCTCGCTTTTCGATTGAAATGTTCTTTGTTTTGGATTTTTGAGTGCTTGCAGCATACAATGGGAAAGTGGTTCAAATGCCCAATGGGCAGCCTTGTTGGAGAACAATAATGTCATTGGTCTTACATGTTTAACAAAAAATCTGATGTGATAATTGATGTTTCTGCTTGTAGCATCCTATGATGTGCATCCAATCAATTTACCTATCATTTCTAAGATTTTACCTAGTAGCATCCTATGATGTGCACAGAATTTATTTGTCTAACTGCGTTTAGTCATTGTAGCATTTCAATAGCAGCCACTTTAAATTGAGCAAAACAAGAATTGCTTTCATAGAACTAATAAATTCACCATTGGGCAATAGCCAACAAGCAAAAGCAACCATCTCATTATCATTATTTGATTTTTAATTAGGAATGAGTTCTCATTCCAGAAATATCTGTAGATTATTTTATATTTCTTTGATTTTTTCAATAGGGTTCCGTGATTTTAGTTCTGTGATTTCATAAGGATAACATCATTTTGATTAGTGGAATTAAGCCAAACATGAAGATAGGAAAGTCATTTCCAGCACTTCCATCATTTTGTATGTATAGACGTGTAGATGCATGTATACTGATCATTTTGATATTAGATTCAACTTCTCTATATGTTTCTTCAGCTCTTTAGTGTTGTTTCAATCAGGTATTGGTTATGTTTTCGTTAATTACGAAGAGAAATGTGTTTATATGTGTGTGTGTGTGTTTTGGGAAAAAACTGTCTTCAGACCTTCCAATTCTTGGATGCACAAATTGTCTAAGGTAGTATTAAACTTAAAGGGACCATATTACTGTTGCATAAATCTACATGATAAATGTCCTCTTGTAAAACATAGATGATTGGATGGAAGCTATGGACAAAATCCTTCCACCCGTTCACCCCCTACCCCTATTCAGCCTCAGCCAATTGGCTAAGCTACATAACTCACTGTGCATTCTTGCTTTGATGAAAATGTTTGAACTCCCAATATATCGTTTTATCACATAAATCCCTGTCGCATTCTCCATTTTGACCAATATGCTCTAATAATTAAAAAAGGGGCAACATGATCTATTCTTTTGATTATTGCGTCTTTCTTACCTACTATGACTAAAAGGGATTCCATTTATTTTCTTTTAGTATATTTGACCTTAGATTTCGAAGTATTCCTACTAAATTCCAACTTGTGATTTATTCCCCTCCCGTCTAATTAGTTGAAACTTTATTACTAATGTATAGCATACAGCTAAGGACTTCATCTTAGTAGGAATATGGAGGATATAATGGACAAAGAGTGGCTGCACTTATCAAGGTGATAATCTAAAACTAATTTTGCAAATCTAAATATGAAACAAATAATATATTAATGTATAATTCGCCAAAAATTTAACTTGCAGATTTTCAGAACAATACAAAGCTGGAACACGTAATTTTGTTGAACGAGCTCGTGAAAATAGTAATTCAGAGATGATAGTATGCCCTTGTGTTATGTGTAGGAATCTAATGCATCACCATTATGATATAGTCTACGAACATTTGGTTATTCAGGGTATGGATCCTGCATATAGCGTCTGGATATTTCATGGAGAACAACCAAATACATCAAATTTAGTCGATGTGCAAATGCTCGAGTCACGTAGGATGTTCGAGGACTTCTATGCACAACGCGATGAAGATCCTGAAAACCCTCCTGATGGAAGAAAGAAAGAGCTCGAAAGTTTAGTTCATGATGCTGAAACACCTTTATATCCTGGCTGTAAGGCGTTTACGAAGATGTCAGCTTCTGTTGCTATGTTTAAGCATAAAGCTTTACATGGTTTATCAGACAGTGGTTTCGATGAACTCATAAATCTTGTTTGAGACATGCTGCCAGAAAATAATACACTTCCGAGCTCATTTTATGAGATGAAAAAACTTGTTAATACATTCGATCTTGGCTATGAGAAGATACGTGCATGCTATAATGATTGTTGTCTATATAGAAAGGAGCTTGAACATGCCGAGGTCTGTCCAAAATGTGGTTCCTCAAGATGGAAAGTTAACAAACGGACTAAGAAAATTGAAAAAAAAAGTTCCTGCAAAAGTCTTACGTTATTTTCCGATAATACCAAGACTTAAGAGAATATTTGGAATAGATGAGATGGCAACACAACTAAGATGGCACGCAAGTAATAAAAGTTCAGACGGCAAAATTAGGCATCCGGTTGATTCATTGAGTTGGGAAACAATTAATAGAAGGTGGCCACATTTTGCATCAGATCCTCGAAATATTAGATTAGGTCTTGCCACTGATGGATTTAATCCTTTCAAAGATCTAAGCTCTAAATACAGTTGTTGGCCAGTAATTCTAACTATATATAACTTGCCTCCCTCATTATGCATGTTAAAGGAAAGTCTAATGTTGAGTTTATTGATCCCGGGACCTAGCAGCCTGGTAATGACATAAATGTTTTTCTGGCACCACTTGTAGATGACTTGATATTGTTATGGAATGATGGGGTTGAGATGTATGATGCAGTTACGAAGTGCACATTCAATTTAAAAGCTATTTTGATATGGACAATACATGACTTTCCTGCCTATGGAAATATATCTGGATGGCCCGTCAAGATTCATCAAATGAAAATTCATTGAATCTAGATTAATGTGAATGTTAATTGATTGAGAATTAATAACACAAATTTCATAAACGACAATTATTATGTAAATACATATCGAAAAATAAAAAGTAAGGTATTATTGAAATAACTGAATTGTAGGATGGTTAAAATCGACCAAAAAATGATTCTCCCTTAATAAAACTTGCCTAGCAAGTCAATCTTTTATTCAATTAACAACAAACAAGATCGAGAGAAAAATAAGAACTATCTTCTAAACAAAAAAAGAAAATATCTAACTCTTTACAATTATATAAGAATTCAATAGATATTCAAATATGTACTTCTACACATAACATACTGAAAACGTACGTGTCTTTGTATATCCCTAATGTTGTTCAAATATCTGGGTAAAGCACATTGCAAACAACCTCTTCTGTTTCATGATTGATGAACAATTATTGCTGTTTAACTCCATAAAGCGTAAATTAGTGGAAAAATATTTTGTGATTTTGCTGGACAGTTTGGTGAGGGGATGGGGGTGGGGGTGATAAGAAAGTCTGAAAAATAAAATAACCATAATATCGTTGTATTACGCCTGCTAGATCATTAGAAGGAAAACGTGATTTCACAATAAAAAACTTTCAAATTAAATTTGATACAGTATGGAAGGTCTTTTGGATTGGGACAAAGGGTAATTTAATCGTTTTAACGATTTCACAGTTTTTAATATATATTATATTGACTTTTAAAAAGATAAATTATATTATATTTTTAATCTTATGCAAATAGATAGATAAATAAAAATATATCGTTCTAAATTCATCCACCAATATTTATTTATCATAAATTCTTTATATTCTTTTAGAGTTTGTATTTAACTAAAATTCTAATAATTATAAAATATCATCTTCAACTAAAATTATAACAACCTAATAATCATAAAATATCCTCTCCAACTAAAATTAAAAAAATAAAAATAAATGAACACATTATTTAAATTATAATTCTTCCATGATCTGAAAAATGGAATCTTATTTTTTATTTTTTTTAAGTATTGGTTTAACAGATAAAAGTATACATGAAGTTTCAAAATAAATTTCAATACCTGTCGAAATATTCTTACATCACAAAAGGGAAAAAAAACTTAAAATTACAAACCAAAAAACAAAAGCTAAAATTATTAGCTTATAAGCCAAAAAAATAAATAAAAATTAATTAACAAATGATTCTAGAAAGGATTTATTTGGTTGAGTGAGCACTGTACTCTTAAGATATCCTATATATTCAAGATAAGAGATTCACTAACCTTCATAACTAAATATTAACGTGCGCACCAACATGATAATATAGAAAAGGAAAAGTAAGAATCAGATTAAATGAATACAGTGATTTTTTAAATGTTTGAAATTGTATTAGGGATATATTTATAGTATGATGAATATGTAAAATTTGTGTGGATATATAATATTTAAATGAATAGATTTAATAAGAACATTATTGAAATTTGATGTAAATGAAAATAGTATTTTTTTTTTAAATTTTAATAGGAATGTATATAGAGTGTGATGAATATATAAAAACTGTAGATATAAATAACGATACCCTTTAATAGCAATCATTTCTACATGCATCAATTTTATTATGGGTAATTATATTCACACCACAACCTTTTATTTCTTGCATTACATTTTAATTGCACTTAAAGTTATTAATTTTCACTTATTATGATACTTATGTACTTAACGATTTTTCATGTCATTATTAGTCTTAAACTTTCCATTTATTAATACAGATCCTAATACTATCCCGAAAAGTCTTAGCGTCAGTTTTTGGTACCGCCAGGGTTCTTGTTATTTCAATACAATCATCTGCTCTCTGAATTGTTATCTGATCTCCTTTCTAGCCTTAAGACTCCTGCATTGATGAGGATGATGGTGAAATGATCATCGGATCTTTTTTGCGCTTTGTATTTAATAACAATTTCATATACAAAAGTTTGTTAAAATGATGTAATCTAACTTATTTTTTATTATACTTTTAAAAATTAAACAAACAAAAAATGCGGAAAATTAATTCTTCCTCATTTTAAACAATGAAAACAAAGTATTTTGATTAAATCATCATCAAGAACAGTACGTTCTAATTAATTGAATGTTGACTATAAGAACTCAATTGTGAAAATTTAAGAAAATAAGTGTTACATTAAGCAAAGGCTAGGGAGCTTAATTGCAATTAAAATATGGTTTATGAAACAAAAATTGTGGCGCTAATATAACCACCTTTTTATTATTGTTGTTTGATATTTTGTTTGTTCATACATCGATGTTATGATTATATTGTATACTATTTATTATTTCATCAGAAATAATCTCCTAGGCACCAATAACATGCCTTATCAATTATTTGTAGACAATTTAATTCCTAAGACTTACAAGTTAAAATGAAGTCATTGTTTACTGATTATAGATGATTAACATTATTAATCCAATTAAATCCAAGTTTAAACAATCACATAATTGTACATATCAAACGCAATCATGTAAATAATACTAGATATGATCACGGAGGAAAACCCTTCTCGTGATAAAAAAAACCTCCGAGCAAATTTGTTAGTAAAATTCACTAGAAAAGTTAACTTATAATTAGTCCACACCCTGCTAAACATGAGCTAACTCTGGGCATTTAACTTGTAAATTACCAAAGAACTCTTTTGAGTGTGCAACCCACACTTTTCAACGACTCTGGCTACTTTCTCTATGTGTAAATCACTAAAAACGAACTCGTTCCGAAGTGTTTGAACTCCCAGTGCCTTTTCTTCTACTTCAAAACTATAAAGGCCTATAGGTAAAGGTAGGATTTTCGGTGTTTGATCTTTTGATTTTTCTATGCTTTAATCTGTTGCTGAGAGAAGAAAATATTGAAATATGTATTTGATCTTCAAATGATGTTCTCTTGACTAAAATTAAGGCTCAACCAATTCTAAACAATGTTTGGGATGAATTATGAATAATTGATCAAGTGGTTGAATCTAGAGATCTTTGGAATGCAATTTGAATCTTCAATTATATTATCTCTACTGTAAAATAATGATCTAACACATCTTGGGGATGGACTAGGCCTAAGTATTTATAATATGAAATGTTTGAGAATGAATAGGAGTGGAAAATCTATTAAAATCGTGAATAGAATTTTGTCCCAAAAAGCCGACCCCTCGAGCGCCTTCCTCATGGCCAATGAACAATCTATGAGCGCCCGTCAGCATTTTCATCATATCTTTCTCTTCCGATATCAGATTGAGGTGATTTAAAGTGCGCTGTTGGAAAGCTAACTCAAAGGATTACAACTCTTCTAGAAGTAGAATATTTAAAATTCGATTGTTTTCTATGTGAAAAATGCGTCGCAACTTGTGACTGAGAATTTGGAGCATGAGTTTTGCAGCATTTTGAGGCTCCTTTGTCTTCTAATAGCATTTCATTGATCATATGTAATCTTTTTGGACATTTTTGAGCTGTTTGACTTCTTCAAAAACTATACTACCAATCTATTGGCGTTTTGATTTTAATTATAAATAGATACTTGACAAACTCATCCTTTCGAATTCCCACAACAAAATTGTTTATTTCAAAGTCAAAATCAAAAATAACTTAACAATCTACCCAAAAGACTTAATTTTCAAACTTTAACTCAAATCTTGTCATTCCTGTTTCTTGGAACACATCAATATAACAATATCACATAAAAAGCAAGAGGGAACTTATAATAAACATTTAACTAAGATAAATAACTCAAATAACATATGTATAACACAACAGATGTACTATGAGCATCAAATAATTTAGAATCTAAACAGGACAAGCTGAGATACATAACTGAACTAGCAACACAAAATAATGATATTAATACTATACAAAATACGTAACATAATATCAATAAGCAAAATATCTATTCACGCTAGTCAAATTTTCAAAATTTCTTCCCCTAACTCATATATTTATCATCTCTCTAAAATAAATACTAACTCTTCCCCCTTTTTGTCACAAATAACAAAGGAAGACTAGCAACATACTCATGAATAACACAAAGGGGAATGAAAAAAATACATGGGCAAATTATAAAAATTTATGCAACACATGTGACGGAAAAATTAAAATTTTCTTTTTA
Source organism: Olea europaea var. sylvestris (assembly GCF_002742605.1). Classification (NCBI taxonomy): domain Eukaryota; kingdom Viridiplantae; phylum Streptophyta; class Magnoliopsida; order Lamiales; family Oleaceae; genus Olea; species Olea europaea. Next base: position 15,018 of record NW_019245690.1, read on the forward strand.
GACAACTCTCTCATTTTATATATATATCTTGTGTGTAGACTTATCTTCATGAAACATACTTAATGATCCTTACAACGAGTTTTAGGCTAATGACTCCCAAGTAATATGACTATAGGGCAGTAGGTTTCAAGATATCCAACATGCTTAATTGTTCGTGTAAAAAAGGCTACAAAGAAAAATATAATGTATGACAAATAATTCAATTTTTTTGAATCTCAACACTCATTTTCTTTTATGGTGAATATACAAGAACATATGTCAACTAGTCAAAGGTAGGTCTATATTCAAGTCAACCCACCACACAAATGACCACCATCCAAATCTCCTACATACAGTCAAAACCCACTCACACGAATTTAATGTGTGTAGTGCAGATGATACATGCAATAATCTATACCAGATACTTCAAACAAGTTCTCTAAACAAAGTTAATGAAAACTTTATTCACTATCCATTGATTATTTTAGTTATTGACCATAAAATAACATGTCCAAAAATTAATTATCATTAAAAAAATCATTTTTCCTTCCCCTCTCCTTTTTTCTCCATAATTTCTAATTTTATTTTTCTTAAAAAAAAGGATGATGATAATAATAATAATAATAATAATAATAATAATAATAATAATAATAATAATAATAATAATAATAATAATAATAATAATCAATGAAAAAATGTGCATGCATGAACTTATACGTACCATAAATAATGTACCTAATCACTTACTCAAAGAGGCAACCATACGCTCTTAACATGAAGAGAAACACGAGCAATACAGCAATTAATATCATTACTTTGACTAGAGAATTCATTCTTTTTTACCCAAATCTTATTAGATGAAGATGTTATCTTAGTCAGTTAGTCAGTCAAACAACTTGATTAGTCAAGAATCTAACATGAGTAATTAGATCTTGTTTGTTGATCCTAATCAAGGGCTTACAACACTTAGATTTTATGTAACCTAACTCATATCATTTATAACATGTGGGAATAAATTTAGGAGCAATCCTATGTTTCAAATTTTGTGCCTTAGGTGGAGGAAATCTATGTTGTACATATGATTTCAATCTTTGGACACTTACATTTTTGGTCTTGTTCTTTCTCAAGAGCTCGCAACACTTAGGTCATATGCGTCCTAACTTATTACAATGGTGATACATGGGGATGAATCTAGAAAAAACTTTAGGTTTCAAGTTTTGAACTTTAGGCTTTGAGACAGAAACAAACTTTTTTTAGAGGAGGAAGCCATATGAGAATTTATTTCATTAATGCTTGTATCTCCTCTATTCCTAGCTGTTTTATTGAGACCTATCATACTATCAATCTTCTAGATCCGCTAGAGAAGATTGAAGTTAGGTATTTGATTTTTCAAGATTGCGCGTAAGAGTCTTAACCTTAACTTCTACGGACGTCTTCTCAACCCTCAACTCGTCCAGAACTCTAGTAGACTTCTCAAGTATAAGTCTTTCTTGTTCTAATTTAATTTCATTCAGTTTTTGAAAGACTGGTCTAATAACCTATGTAAATTGATACTCTTTTTATATAGTTGGTTATAAGCCTCATATATATTCATATCATCCTTAGATCCTTCGTCAAAATGTGATTGACTCATCTAGATAAAAATTTGATCATGGATTGCAATTAAGGTCTAATACCACTTGTTAAGAATATATTTTGACCTAAATATACGGAATTAAAATAATCAACAAAGATTGTACATATTTTTCTCGTCTGTACCGTCAATTACTGCCTCATCTTTAAGTAGGAAAGCACCAGCATAAGGGGCTAGCCATTTACGAGGACGCAGATCCTCCGATTACGCCTGAACAAGCATTCTACTCTACATGCGAATGACTTTCTTTCGTTGACGCGTTTCTAATCAAGTTTGACCAAAATTTCACCAGGGTTTTGGTCACATTCCCCTATCACCTTTTCGTCTTGATTTGAACTTTTGTGGTCCTAATTAAATAATTTAGTTTTTGCTTTGATGGAATAATTAAATGAATTTTATCATGGAATGATTTCATTTTTGACTTACAGATTCTAGAATTCTCTGAAGGATCTTGGAAACCTGCCAATTAACAAAATTCAAATGAAATTTTAATCAAATTCGATTGGAAATGCATAATGAACAAAATTCTGGTGAAATTTTAGTCAAATTTGATTGAGATTTGTAGACGGAGTGCAATTTTCCCCACAAATATGACATTTCGTAGGACTATGATTTATTTCAAAATTTTAAATAATGGAAAGACTTCTACCTACAAAAATTCGTATTTTTGCCAACAAAAATTTCGATGGGCAAGATATATCTTTTGCAAACAGAACTTTTGACATGTTTGTAACCTAATAATTAGCGGAAAATTTTTTCAATTTTTGTTTTTAATTTTAGTCCTTACGAAATGTATCTTTGCAGTGAAAAGATAATTTGAAAGATAAAAGTTAATTATTTTTTTAACAAAATCCAAAAAAAAAACCCTCATTCTCAAAAAAGTTTTCACCAAAAGTTTCTTACTTTCTTTTCTCTTATTACTATTTTTCTCTCTCTCTCTCTCTTTTTTTTCCCTCTTTCTTTCTTTCTTCCCAGACCCCCCCCCCCCCCCCCACTTTCCTTTTCCTTTCCTTTCCTTTACGTTTTGTTTTCATTCTTCTCCTCTTAGCCTAATTGATATTGTTTACAGATTTCAGCCGGTGACATCGTCATCAATAAGTCGTTCAATCAGTCATCTTCGATTTCCACCCAAACCCTTTTCACCTTTCCTTTCCAAGTGTCTTAAAATTTAAAATTTTCCCAAATCACCTATTTGATTCGTCGATCACTACCACCGCTCTAATCCCTCTCCAAGTCCAAGTAATTTGACAATTTCATAAATGCACCCATGGTCAGGACTCCACATTTACCTCTAACGTATGGAAGGTTTCTACATTTAATAATCCAATGAAGGCTTTTGGTATGTTGAATTGCTATTCCTTTGTATTTCGTATGAACCAATGATGAGATCTAAAGCCTACAATTTTGCTGCCAAAGGGCGAGAGACTTCACATTGGATGGTAAGAACAAATAACAGTAGTTCTTGTTGAAAGTTTATAGATTTTAACTCAAGATTGTGTTTAATTAAAAGTTATCGTTTACTGAAAATATTTTCTTTGAGACTACTGTTTATTCAGGGGATATAGATTGGAAAGGCGGTTTCTCCTTTCTCAATTATTTGAAATTTTTTAAGATATAGAGCCATAAGCATATCCTACCATTTTAATGTGCACAGGTTCATGTATCCTCTTGTATATGGTGAATATCTAAAAACGATTCAGAGTATTGTTCCAAAAAAGGCAACCACAGGTTAAGATGGTAAAGGATCATTTGATTTCGTGGGCATAAATCAATACTTTACTTATAATATGGAACCACATCGAGATAAGACAAAGCCCCTTGGATACCAGTAGGAATTGGAAGTTGGATTTTGTTGTAAGATACTCTCGTGCTTTTGTTTTTGACATTGGAATCAATATTTACATTTACTATATAAATAAGCTTGTTCGTTGCCTTTCCAGATGCTCGTCATGTAGTGCTATTAGTTCGAGGGTAACTTAGCTCAAACTATATATTTTACAAAACTGAGCCAAACTTTATTAGGTACCTTTTGTTGATAAAAATGTCACTACGAATTCGTTATAATCAGAGAGTGTATGATTTGCTCTACATTGTACCATGGAGTCTATACATAGCTATTAACTATGTTAAAGAGGGCTTTGGAAGTCCTACCATGATTTTTGCTAAGAATGGAGCATTTTGTATTAGATATTCATTGGAGTTTTGTGTTAAGGTGAAAATTTATCAAGAATGCTAAATCATGTTCATATGATTATCAGGAATGGATGATCCAGGGAATTTAACACTTGAGGCTTTGCATGATACCACAAAAATCAACTACTACAAGGGCTATTTAGCAGAATTGATTAAAACAATCATTGAGGGAGCCAACGTGATCGGGTACTTCCGATGGACATTGCTCAATAATTTCGAATGGAGACTCTTTTGCTCTTTTTTTATTTTTGGATAGAAAAATGCTATGTTTTTTATTGATTGGTTGATACAAATATGAGTTCTTTCGTAGTGTTTTTGGAGTTTTCCTGTACTTGATTATATAGAAGATATGGTATCTTTGCGAAATGACAAAACTAGTTAGTTGTTTAGTCCACGTCATATAACATTCCTTTACTAAATATTGTTCTGGTCCATTGGAATTATTTTGGAAGCATTTGGATTATCTGAAGACAGTTCAAATGCATCATCTATTGAGACCAACACCTTCTATGTGTTTAGAAGTTACTAAATTTTTAACGATTAAAGGTGTTGTATGTTTTTTTATTCTATGCTGTGTGCGTAGTTAACTTTCTGTCTTTCATAAACTTCACTGTCATCACTTATGCACCATTTTAATAATGAAGTCTCAAGTTTTTACATAATCCTAGTTTGCTGGCTGTATTTTTTTTTTTTTTCAAATAATGTATTATACGCTTTCCTAGAAATTGGTGTTTGTTAAAGTTGATTCTGTATTAGATCTTTCTTCTCATAATCATGGCTTACTTTGTCGATTGCATTATTGATCATTTTTCTTTCGGTTTATGATTCGAAATCAGTACTATTATTGATTGCTATTATGTTATATTCCACTATCTTTACTTGACACAAGGGAGACTGCCCATGCCATCAGAAAGCTGCCTCCTACCAAGGCTAAGAGGTATTTATAAGATGTATTGATCCATAAACAACCCATACCCTTCACCCATTTCTGTCGAGGTATTGGACGAGCTACTCAGGCAAAAAACAGACACTGTAAAGATAGTCGATGTAGCTCGAATGTGTATGAAGCAAATGATGCAAAACAAGCAGAATGTTGTTGAGCAACAATTCAATTATACATTGCAGCCTTCACATCATTCTATGCACTAGCTATTTGGTAAAGTTCCTGGCTTCGTTATACCACCATTTACACCATTGTCAATAGAGAATAATGCTAATGAGGAAAATGAATGTTATTGTCTTATTGAGTACGAAGAGAATAACTTTGGTGAGAATCAACTGCATATCTAATTCACGAGGATGAAGAGTTATTTCTTTAAGTGCAAGGTAATAGATATAGAGCATGTTTGCTATACGTTATTTATTTATTTATAATTTAAATGTAATCATACTTAGTGAATGGTTTTTATTTGTGTTTCAATGAGATATTTTGGATTCAATATTACATTTATTGACACTATATGTCTTAATATAAGTTCTCCATACGAATTGTTTCATAATAGCCTATAAATATGCTTTCTCTATGAAAATTATTTGTAGGGAAAAACGTGGTTTAGCCAATAAAATAATCCGTACCATGTTGCAACAAAATTTTAATTGTTGGAAAAAATGTATATATCTTAGCCCACAAATATTCTTTTCGCACAAAAACTTATTTATATGGAAAAATATTATTTAGCCCACTACATAATTTGTAGGGAAAAACAAAATCGTTTTGTAGACAAAATTAACTTTAGCTGCATGAATGATTTTGTTGGGAGAAAACTTGCGCAACATATTATATTCGTCTCCAAAGGTTTCATAGAGAAAACTTTTAGCCCACTAATTTTAAAAATTTGTCGTCTTATACCTATCCCTTCGATATTTGCCCAACAAATGTGCTTACAAATCTTATTTTATTTTTCTGCAAATGTTTTTTTCCCACAAATACGAAAACTTCCCTACAAATAAATTTTGTAAGAAAAACATAAAATTCTTGTAGTGCTAAACAATCACATAAACATATATATTAGAAACAATAAAGTAAATAACATCGGATATGATCACGGAGAAAAACCCTTTCCCAGGATCAAGAACCACCGGACAAACTTGCCAGTAAAGTTCACTAGAAAAGTTAACTTACAATTTGTCCAGATACTATTAAACTTTAGCTGATTCTAACCACCTAACATGTAAATCATCAAAGAACTCATTTGGTTATGTGACCTGCATTTTTTAGCAACTCTAGGCTACGTTTTGCTCCTTGAAGATTACCAAGGACAAACTCATTTTGAAGTGCTGGAACTCCTAATCGCTCTTTTTGACTTCAGAATCTGAAAGCTTATAGAGAAACGTTGAGTTTTTTGTGTTTGATCTTTAGATCTTTTCGTGTTTTGATCTGTAGCCGAGGCAAGAAAATATTGAAATATGGATTTGATTTTCATAGGATGTTCTTTGGACTAAAATTAAGACTCAATCAATAATGAAACAATGTTTGGGATGAATTATGAATAATTGATCAAGTGAGATCTTTGGAATGGATTTTGGATCTTCAATAGTATAATTTCTAATGTAAAATAATGATTCAATACACCTTTAAGATGGACTAAGTTTGGGTATTTATAAAATGAAGTGATTGAGATTGAATATGAATGGAAACTCAGTTAAAATTGCGAATAAAATTCTGCCTAGAAAAGTCAACCACTCGAGCGCTTTTCTAGCAGCCAACAAGCATCTAAGCAGTTGTCAGTATTTTTATCATATATTTCTCTTTCGATGTTAAATTGAGGTGATTCAAAATGCATTGAAAAGCCAACTCAAAATGCTAAAATTCTTCTAGAGGAAAGAAACCTACCAACTAGGAGAGTGAAAAAAGGTCTTCAATTAGCATATTTCAAATTTGAATGTTTTCTATGTCTAATTAAATGCATCTCAACTTGTGGCTGAGAATTTGGAGCATGACTTGTGTCACACTTTGACCCTCATTTGACTTCTAATTACATCACATTGATCATATATGATCTTCTTGGACATCTTTGAGCTCTTTAATTCCGTCAAGAAATATATTACCAACCCATTAACTTTTTGACTTTAATTATAACTTCATTACTTTAACGTTGTCTAAGAAATAGTCAATTATAAATAAAGATCTAACAAACAAAATTTATAGCCCTCTTGTTTGAGGATTTCTCCCAATGTGCTCTATATTTTCATCAGTGCCATTAGTAATAGGATAATGATTATGAATGGTGATAACATGTTGTCAAAAACCACAATTTCTACCTTCAATAAAATATGAAGTATAGTGATGAGTTTATTTTATACAATTTTTAAAATCGGTAAATTTACTTAAAATTTGATTAACTGGACAATTTTCAACTCACTTTATGTTGTATATAACTTTTGTGGGTTGTATCCCCAACTTGGAGTAGAATTAAACAAAAGGAAGTGATTTAGATCTTAATTTGGATGAAATGATGGAACTGAACGATTGCTAAGAAGTTCGAGGACTCAATTGTACAAAGTTGAAGCTAACTAGAATGTTTCATCACTTTTGGGGACTAAAATTGAAACTTGGTAAGGATGATGGACCTACTTGGTCATATTGGAAAGTTGGAGGACCAATTATGATTATATTAAAAGTTCAAGAACTTAAATGAATAAAGTCAAAAGTTGAAGTACTAAATTGATTGGGAACGAGTAGTTGAGGGACAAGTTGTGCAAATAAAAAAGAGTTGAACTCATGACCTCGAAATGCGCTTTGAGGGTTGATGAAACTCAAGGGAGAGATTTTCAAAGTTTATCAAAAGATATGTAAAATGTAAACTTAAGACAAAAAAGGAGATATACCACAAGACATTTTTTTATATAATAACATAGAGATTAATTTTGGGAAGCGCTATTTACATCTAGGTCAAACAATTTAAAAATTACTGTCTAATTTTGTTCTCCATCCATTTAATTCTTAACACATCATCAATTTACTAGACTAATGGTGAAGTTAATGAGAGTAAATTTGAGATAACATGTCAAGAATTAATTGAATGAACGGCAGATCTCGACTCAGAAGGGGATTTCCATAATACATTTTTCATACCATAACATAGAGATTAATGTTGGGATACATTTATTTTTAAAATATATCTTTAGCCTTATGTAAATTTATTTAAATAGACATTTATAAAATTAAAGTAAAATATATCACTTTAAATTCATCCACTAATACTTATTTTTTGAGCAAAAAATTTATGAAAGATCCTTTGCAACATTCGAACGTATATTGTAAGCTTCGATATAGCCGTAGAGTAAAAATATAAATCAGTGTTCAAAGACTGATGTAAAAAGATACAACAACGTTACTAACGAATATGTATCTTCAACAGTTAATGAACGTTGCAAAATAGCCATAAATTATTAATAGTTTCAACAACAGACAATGAACATTGCCAAATATTAATGTTGCAAAAAGTATTAACAAGAAGTAGTGAATGTTGCTAAAGAATATTTTTTGAAATAGTCAACAAACGTTGCAAAAGAGCCACATATCAATTGTTTAGCATTATGCAAGACAAGTATCTATAGGATGGGATTTTAACAACGTTATTTAAATGTTGTAAAGATGTGAAATATGTAAATTTTTGCCAACAGTCAAAGAACATTGTTAAAGAAGACACTAGCAACAAACATTTAAAAAAATATTGTCAAACATCAATTATATTAACGAATGGCAACATACACATACTATAATGTTTGACAATATTTGTTTAATTAAAATGCTCTTTTAGCAACGCTCTTATAGTATGTGTATGTTGCCATTAGTCAAACATCATTTTTGCACGATAGGCTCTTTTAGCAACGCTCCATTAACAAATATTGCATTTTATGTGCTGCAAAATGTCATTTTTGTTGTAGTGGTAGTATCAATAAAAATTTTCATTCAGAATTATTTGAATTTTATTTTGGGGTTATCTTTTCTTTTCTTGATTTTCTCAAATTGAAAATATCGCCTATCTTTTCGGCTAGCATAATCAAAATAAGAATTTGAATTTTCTATTATGATTATCATTTTTTTTTTCTTGAATTCAAAGCAATGGTGACTAATCTACCAGGAATATAAAAATAAGTATAAAAATTTGATAGTTTATATATTGATGATAATGATTAAAAATATGAAAGGATTATGAAGGAATATGGTGTGGATGTATAATGTTTAAAAAAAAAGAATTTAATAACTATAATTTTAAGATGTGAGTGGATGAAAATAGTTTTTTTAATAAAAATTTAATGGGAATAGATATATAATTGTTGAGCGTATATTGAGCACCAAGTCTTGCCTAGGCACAGTTTCTTCCAACTACAAACACCACAACCTGACAAGAACGATTCAAGACAATAACAAAGCTTTCACTTTCGGTTGCCATTGAGATAGCTCATTTAGTAGACCAAAAAGGTGCACAATATCTCATATATTATCACCACTAGAAGTAGAAATCAAAAGAAGGCAGAAGAGTAGAAGAAATTGCAAGCGGCCGAATCACAGACAGAGAGGCAGGTGACGGTTTCTCTTGCAAAGAAAGAAGGAGACCCAATATATCAAGTAAAGTGGCCCAAGTATGGTAAGAATAACTAGGTTAGCTATTGGGTCAATGTAGAGGCCCAATAAGTAAATAAATGTGCTCACAAGTAATTTCTCTCAATTATGGCCATCCAATAAAGCGGATTGGGCAATGAGTAATACTAAAATATTTAGGTTGCTTTGAATGACCCAATTAACCTTTGGGTCCTGTCGTCTCGGTTGTGGTGTTATAATTTACATTCAGCCATTTGGCTAAGCCGGTTGAAAACTAAAACCGAATAACATCATAGCTCAAACGAGTCGTTTGATAACAAATTGTCTAAACCTCTACCTTGGTATCAAAGGACCTGCGAAAGAAAATATCTCCCATTAGTGACACCTCTAACAGAAAAACTAATAAAATAGGAAATCATTTACCTGTACCAATGTTTAGAATATCATTGCAACTTCTAAACTTTACCAGTGGTAGCACTTTCGTGCCCATTTCTAAAGGGTTGTGTTGTGTGTGGACATTCTCAAACCTTACCACCTCTTGAGATACTATATCTCTAATAAAGTATAGTATAGTGTCAATGTGTTTAGTATGTTCGTAAAATAGGGTTCTTGCATAAATGTATAGATGACTGACTATCAGAAAACACTATCACATAATCATTCAAGACACACTTCCTAGCTCTAGGTTCGAGTTTTCCTTCGCTCTGATGAGAAAAAATAATATAGCCAAAAGTCCTAAGTGTAGAGTAATACTCAATTTACTAGACCACCTTTCATGCGGAGTATTAGCATTTAATGCAGCAGATGGAGTCAAGTTAATCAAATAATAGGCACTCATAACAACTTCACCCTAAAATGGCTTTGGGAGACCAGAACTTAACATCATGCAATGCACTTTATCAAGTATGGTTCTATTTATCCTTTCTTCTACCCCTTTTGCTGGAGAGTGTAAGAAACCATCTTATGTCTTGTTATTCTATTTTCTTTAAACATGCTATCAAATTCAGTGTTACAAAACTCTAAGCCATTATCTGTCTTTAAAAATTTAATCCTTTTGTCAGTTTGGTTTTCCACTTGTCTTTTCCAATTATTAAAGTTGTGGAAAGTTTCAGATTTATCTTTTAAAAGATTGACCCACACTTTTCTAGTAAAATCATCAATAATAGATATGAAATATCTTTTTCCACCTGATATGGGATTACTAGCAGGACCTCACATATCAGAATGTACATATTTAAACATGCCTTTAGCTTTATGAATACTAGTGGAGAACGATGTTTTATGATGCTTACCGAGCACACAGTGATCACAAAATAACAAGTCAGACACACAGTCATTATTAAATGTACCTTTTTCATTAAGTAGCTTACGTCCCTTAATGCCTACATGCACAAACTTATCATGTCATGTATGTGTGTGATCAACCTTGGCAGAAGAAATAGAGGAGTTCAACCCTCTAATCACTTCCCCAGTAGTGATGTAAATGTCATTTTTCTTAGTTCCCTTAATAGAAACTAATGCACCAATAATCATTTTTAGCATTCCATTTCCAATTTTACCAGTGAAGTCATCATTTTCAAGTCTCCCTACTAGAATCAGATTCTTAGACAATTCAGGAATATAGCTAACATCCTTTAAAATGTACACAAAGCCAATGTCAAATTTTATATTATATCACCAATTCCAGCAATCATATAGGAAAAGTTATTACACAGCACAACATGCCCAGCATTATATTCATGCAAGTTGTCAAACCAATTCTTTTCAGATGTCACATGAAAAAGATACACCAAAATCAAGTATTCACTCATGCATGCGGGAATTAGTAGGTAGATTCAATCAGCAGTGTATGCAACGAGACTTGTAATCATATATACCTCACCGTTATTTATATCGGAAGTAGAGGATAACACGTAGACCTTATCTCTTTCATTAACCTATAGCTTACCTTTCTCCTTATGACAATCCTTTATGAAATGTCCTGTGTTTTCACAGCTATAGTATTTTCTAACCTTAGTCCTAGACTTTAATCTAGACCTACCATTGCCCTTCTTTTTCCATCCATTACTACTTAACTCGCTACTACTTTGGTATCCATCATGACTGCTCTGAAAATAATTGGCATCTATTTCATTCGTTTGTAATCAATAATGAGTCAAGAGTTGAGTTATTCCTTAAGACTCGTACTGAAAATCATAATGTTGATAGATTATAGAGATGCACTTTTACTAACTTTGTGGTCCTTAGTTGGATTTATTTATGACTGAATGCGCTTAATTAAGACTTATTCAAATTCACACACAAATAAAATGAATTGACATAATTAAGTAATTTTAGTTTGAATTTAAGAGAGGTAAAATCAACTAATTTTCTGAATTCACCTGGATACACAAAATTGATTGTTGTTGGGATTAAGGAAATTAACCATGGTGAATTCAAGAACTCACACTTTTTGCACATAAGTTAAAATCCAAATATTTGATTTTGTACAATTTTTAATTATTTTTGTAGTTTAATTATTTTTAGATTAATTATCACAAACAATTGATTTTATTTTACTCAAATAGAAGTTAGGTATAGTGAAACCAATTATAGTCTTTGTAAAACAATAATCTGGACTCTCTAACTCTACTTTACTAGTTTATTTATTTGGCAGGGTGAAATAGTCAATAATTCTAGACAATATCTACTAATATTGTGCCTCCATTTGGGTTTCAATTTATTTTAGAATTTTACTTTTCTAAGTCGAACAATAATTTTAACCACATGTTTCGTAGACCCATATTTACTATCTACTTATCAACTACTCATTTCTTGAAAAGTAGAATTTTAACAAAATAAAATGAAACCCAAGCAGAGGCTATATACTAAATATGCCTTCTACATCTACCAATCATATTGGGTAAGAACTGAAAAATTAGAGAGGAATTCCAAAAAATAAAATTAAAAAACTCTTGAAAAGAATATTTTATTTAGTGAAGGGAAATCTTCTAAACATTTTCATGGGAATCTCCCAAACATTAATCCAACGCATTCTAGCACTTGAGAATGAAGGATTTCGAGTAGTTCATTTGCTAGCTTGGGCTTCATAGTGTAAACTCAAGATTGCTAGCTTGGGCTTCATAGTGTAAACTCAAGATTAAGGAAACAAGCAGAAGAAGATGATGAGCTACTTGAACTGTCTAGCTTATCCTTTTTTGACATGTCGTGGGCTTCCTCAAGTCCATCCACCTTTCAAGAAAATAATTTGTGAGCATATTTAACCGTAAATTAAACAAAATGATGAAAGTAGACTCACAATTGTCAAATAAATAAAAGTTATACCTTGGTAACATTTAATACGTGACGAAAAAATGTTGAGGCATTTTCTTGACTTGAGAGGCTCCATGCATATTCTTCAGGCGATGAGGATGCCCATGAAACCTTGCTGCGGTAGATAGTCCTATTAGTGTTTGAAACTTAATAAACATAGATTTTTTTTGTATTGAAACAAAATTTTGAAAGTGGAGTTTTAACTAATATGAAAATAAATAAAAATATATAGATATATAAGATAGGGATGTGCAAAGCCAAGCAAATGAAGTAACGGAGCTTTACCAGTCTAGAAGACTGAAGTTAAAGAAAATAAAGAACTCTAAACTTGTAACGATGCATTTGTGATTATGAACCTTGAAAAATGTACTATTAAAAAATACTCCATAAATTATTTCCTATATTATCAATTTTGGAAAGAAAAAATTATGTCGTTGTGCATACATAATATATTAATCCTATTCAGTCATATATTACAAGAAATAGGGTTTATCTTTGATGTGTTGTTCATGTTAAATCACAAATTTTAGTCCCCGTTTGATATCTTTTATTTCAAAACTCTTTTTTTTTTTTTTTTTTTTACACTCATTTTCTACCATACATTCACACAATTAAATATTCTGCAAGTAAAACTCAAAACTTTTTCCTACTTTTTAATAACACTTTCTTTAAAAACTCAGTATTCTAAACTTTGTTTTTGTCAATTAATGACCATCAAACAGGAACTTAGTTAAATTATCCTCGATTATAGTTGTCTACGGGCTGTGACGGTCCCATAAGGATTACAAACTCTTTCTAGCAACACGATCAAGACAAGTCACATGCTCCCCACAATCGAACCCGACACTACTCAGTTACAATGACAAGTCGACACGACACTCAGACATGGTCAAACCTTTTATGTAGAGGAGCTCTCTGTACAGGACCCATTTTGTCATCTCTATTCTCTTCTGCTGAAAGAATTTGAAGAGTCAACCTCTAATAAAATGGAACATTGAATAATCTCTCAACTATTTACATGGGACCCCTACCACTGCGGGGCAGTGGGCTAGCTAAACGAACCTTTATTACAACGTTATGGAGATTTGTTAAATTGACTATTTGACCTTCAATTCTGGATCAAATTATTTGTTCGAATTTGTTAAATTTGATATCGTATTGAACATAACTGATCTACTGATATAATGTCCACCGACGTCATCAGTCATCACAAACAAATAATTTGACACTACATTCTTGCCTTCTGTGAACGGAAGATTAGTTCTGTCATAGTGAATTTTGAAATTTTACCTTAAAAGAATAATCAAGATTTTTTTGTGCTAATTATTATATTCATATTTTGGATGTAAGACCTTAAATATGAGTAATGTAAATTGATATCTAGTGATATAATTTTGGACTCCCAAAAGAGTAATGTTATTCAGCACCATATGTCAAACATGAATTTAGGTTGCAACTGCACGGTATTAAATAATAAATTAATTTAAATATAATGTCAAATAATTCATTTAATTGAACCCATTATATGTGGCCTCCTAGATTGGTGCTATAACATCACTGAGACTAGATAACATTATTCCTTCGAAAATGAAGTAGAACCGGTGTTATAAGTGCATTCGTTGGTCCAACACCAAAAGAGTAATAATGATGGAAAAATGCATGTGCAAGAAAAGTAAAAGAAGAGTGAAGCATCAGAATGCACTCACCTCTGTGCATTTTGTAATGTAGTTGAAGGTAATGATGAAGTTGGTGGTTGTAATGGGAATATTGAGTGACAACTGCTAGTTATATCCTTATCAAAAATTAGTCCTCCCTCATTTTCAATCCTTGCCTTGTGTTTCAGTCCCATTTCTGCTTGCCCTTCACCTGCAACATTTTATAAATCATGAAGCCATTGCCCTTGCTTTATAAGACACACTCATGGTACTTCTTAACGAATACAATTGAGAAAATATATCAGCTATCCTGTTTAATCTTATTAATTGAGTCGTAACTACTATGTGTTAGTTAAGACAAAGAAATAAACTAAATCAACTACAAAATTTATTAGTTTTCATGCTAGTTCTATTTAAATCAATCTAGATCGACTAATTTAGACAAAATTCTCCATTCGTCATGTCTGCCTAAGATAATTATGTCCTAACTAGTAATTATGTGCTTTTAGGATAGAGTAATCTTATTTTGCATCACTTGAGAACCTATTTGACATAACTTTTACTTTTGCTTCTATTTTGGCTTCATGTAGAAAAATTTCTTGAGAAAGTTACCTTAATTTTTGTTTGGAAATTAAGAGCTTGTTTGGTATGTGTTTCGATTTTTAATTTTGAGTTTCGAAATTCATTTTCAATTTTCTGTTTTGATTGTCTATTTTAAGATTTCTAAAAACATGTTTAATTTGGCATTTTGAAAAATAATTTCTCAAAATAGAAAACTAGTAACATATGTTTGGTTTGAAATTTTGAAAAATTATTTTATGACATTTTATTCTATTAAATTTGAATATCGAATAAAAATAAAATAATTTTATATTAATATATTATTAAGTAATATGTACATTTTAAAGTTGGTGTATTTTATAATAGTTTACTCATTACAAAATTGGGAAAAAAAAGAAATAATAATAATTGAGTTTTCAAAATATAGGAAATAAAAATTAAAGTAAATAATGTGGATTGAATTTTTATTTATTTATTTATTTTTGGGTTCGTTTATATACATATAGATTTTTTTAAAAAAAATAATTATGTGAATAACTATTAAGAGTTTGAACTATTTTTTTATAATTTTTATTTTCTAGAAATTTTGTAATTTTATTTTTTCATAATTATAATTTTATTCTTACAAAATTCTATTTCGAGAAATTTTTATTTCAATAATAATTCAGATCTAACTATTTTTATTTATCAAGTGATTTTCATAAAAAAAATTTAAGAATTTTATTTTTGATAATTTATCAATTTTATTTTTAATTAAATTTTATTTGTTAGAATTTATTTTATAAAATTTTATTTAAACTCTTGTGTTTCTATGTTTTGAGTGTTTTCAGAATTTGCACCGTAAATAATCAAAACGTCAAAAAAAAAATATTTTGAATTTTATGCTATAAACTTTTTCGTGTTTTCAAAAATGAATTTTCAAAGATATAGACTAAACACATTTTCAATATTTTGTAAAACTAAAAAAGACCTAAAAATAGCAAATCAAATGCATCCGAATTTTTAAAAGAGTTTCCTATTTTGAAAATGTTTTCATAGAAAGACACATTGAACCAATTTTATATATAAATTCTTCTAACTAGATGAAATATTTTTATAAAATTTGTTATACGAGTTCAAAAGTAATTTTTGGATCTTAAAAACTCATTTTGACTTCTCAAAAGTCTTATCAAATGAATCATTATTACATAGAAGTCCACCTGTAATGATTCAGTGAAGTTAGTGCTTGTTTGGTAGAGATTTTGATAATTGATTTTTTGACCGTTAGAGGTAAAGTGGGTCCTACCTGTGAGAGAAGAATTCAAAAATGACGGCTGAAATAGTGAAATAACGGTCAAAAAATTGATTTTAATTGGATTAATAGCTATACCAAACAAGCTCTTAAATTGGCAAGTCTAAATGGACCTCAACTGTTATCTAGAGCTTGTTTGGTGGGAATTTTGTTAATTGATTTTTTGACCGTTAGAGATAAAGTGAGTTCTACCTGTGAGAGAAGAATTCAAAAATGACAGTTGGAATAGTAAAATAACGATAAAAAAATTAATTTTAATTGGCTCAACATTTCTACCAAACAAGCGCTTAGATTGATGCTAGACTTACATATGTTAATAACATTATTCTTATATTAGATGAACTAAGACAAAATTTATCAATTATCGTGTACAATCTTATAGTTTAGATGAGATAAGGCTCATGTTTCGCTCCTTTTTTTAAAACTCATTTTTTCTAAATTCAATTTCAATCACATTTTATAGTTCAATCATTTATTCTCTTAATTTTTATTAAAATTTAAATAGAAAATTAATTTCTAACTAAATCAAACATGGATTAGATCAATTGATATTAGTCCATGTTTGACAATTAAAAAACTACTTTTTTTCTCAAACTCATTTTCAACCACACTTTCTCACAATAAAATATTTTGCATGCAGATCCAATATTTGTCCTACTTTTTAACTACACATTTTCAAAAAATCAATATTCTTAAACAAATTTCTTAAAAAAAAAAATTTCTCTTTAATGGTTCTCAAACAAGGGCCTAGTTATGATGATGTGTCTTATCTAAGTTAGTATGGCCGTAATTAAGTTTTGGGATATGCTACTTTTACAGGTTGACGCTAATCCGTCGATCCAAATGTACAAATAGCATTTCCCTTGAATTTTATTTGAGACTCGGAACAGAGTAGACCAACTAAGAGAAGTTTGTCTCCCCAACATCATTATGGAGCACAAACAAAGAGGATGATGGAAAGACAAATAGAAATGGGACCCCGAAAGAGGCAAAATCCAAATAAATATTATACATACCTGCTCTTTTGTCAGTGCTCTTCACTGTTCTGTACATCTGCATGAACGCCCACATAAAGAAAAAGATTAGAGAAAGAAGTCCTCTTTGTTAAGATTACTCTCTAGATGCTCTTTTGTCTTCACTTCTTGTATTCTTTGCTCCTCTTCTCACGAGTAATAGCAGTGCAAAAAATTTCAGAAACTAATGATTTTTTTTCCCCCCAATTTTTTCGTGATTATATTCAAGAAAAAATTGATTGAAAACAGTACCCCACCTGCAAGTGACTCTTCACATGAGCTAGGGTTAAGTCCTTGACATTCATCAACTCTTGAACTGACTTAGGTGTTGCTCCTGTAATATTTATCAGGAAATAAGGACAATATTGGAACTGATTTTCCCAGAAAATAATTCATAGATAAGGCAGTCACAAAGTAAAAACCAAGAAATTAATATCTTCTATTGAATTGCAATTTGTGCAAGAAATTTTTTTGAACCATCTCTCATCAAAAAAATTAAATTTTTAGAGGTGAAACATAATTTTTTGAACATGCATAAGTTTTCATAAACAGATATTTATACTCGGCAATTTTGTCACTTTGATACCACGTTGATCCATTTCATATAAAATGCTGAACTTTTAGTGAGGAGTCACGGTTTACTCAACAACGGCCCAATACTTGCACAATTTTTCATAAATGTTCTATGGTCAGACTTGAGCTCATACTTCTTTAACCATTTTATCTAAAACTACGTCTGATGATGTGTCTATAAACCGTGGTAAATGAGTGGTGAAAAAGTGGATAGTATTATAGGTTTTGCAAAATACATAGGTAAAAAGTTATTTGACCAAAGTATTTATAAATCCCTAGAAACAATGAGCCAAACATAGGATTAAACTTTAAAAATGTATAGTTTTCAATAATTCAGACACATCAAATTTATTTGATACATACTTTCATGGCCACCGAGGAGCTGAACTGCGTGAACAAAATGAGCATGGAGGGTCGAGGTCCATCTCATTCTGGGAGCCCTAACACTTCTTTTTATCATCCCATTCATCATTCTGCAACTTTTCTTAAAATCACGCCCATATATTTGCGGCTGGTAATGTTGAAACTGTCTTGGTATAGGGCTAAACCCTAGGCTCAAATTGGGCTTAACATATGGATTTCTGGAACTCCTTTCCGGGTGAAAAAACTCATTTTCTTGGCTTGGATCGCTTTCACTGCTAGCAGAACGAGTCGTAGATCTCGGGGAATTCGACATCCAGGGTGGACTGATCTGTAATGACAGATCAGGCATCGTTGAAGCCGCTCTTTTGATCATCTGATTTGAGCTGAAAAGCATGATCATATCAAGATGAATATAAATTACAGTAATTATAAAGAAAAGAGGGTTAAGCTGTGATTATATAATGAGTACCTTATGATTTGCATGGTTATCTAAAAAGAGAAGGGGAGGAATAGGCTTTTTCTTGTAGGACACCTCGAGGATTGAAAATTGAAAGGAATTGCAGAAACTACAAATACTTGCAGATAAATAATGCTATGGGAAAGGAGGAAGTAAAAGGAGTGTTTCTAGGGGTGGAAAAAGTTCTGTATTTCAGTACACAGAAGAATTACAGATTTCTCCACTGGGGGTTGGGGGAGATTTCTTTATCATTGTAATGGGGAATGAGAAAAATAGGTACAGACATATAATGGAGGTATCCAATGAGAAATGGAATGGTTGGTTTTCGAGGAAATGGAAGAAATTTCAATTAATCTCGAAGTATTCAGTATTCTCTATAAATTTTTAGTAATGCTATTTCGCCCTACTAATATTATAAGTTGAGTCTGTGGTGTTAGATGATAGGTTAAATAAATGTAAAATTAAATAACGTATTTAATTGTACCTATTATTTAATGTCACATATACTTGGATTATCAACCAAATGAGCCTAGCCCCTGTTTGATCCCCATTACATGAAAATGAAAATGGGGGGAATAGTATTTTTTAGAAAAATGAGTGGTTGAAAAAAGAGAAATTTTTTTCGATTTACGTGTAATATTATTTTATGGAAGATTGTGTGGTTGAAAATAAGAGAGAGAAAAATGGAATGTGATATAATTTAATTTAATGGAGATCAAACAGGGATGTACATTCAAAAATGTTGTGTAGCCAGTCTAAGTAAAACTAGATGATTGGTTAAATGAAATGTAAAATTAAATGAGTTATTTAATTCTACATATCAATTAATTCACATTAGTGTCACCTAAACTAGCATTACTAATGAATTTTTGTTTGGCATATTTATAATGGAAGCTCAGTTTTTTAATTGAAATTTAGACATACATGTGGAATATGCAAGTTGAGAGTATCAAAGTGTTTATTCAATACCAAGTTTCATATTTCGAAAATTTTATTTTCTATACGAGTGTACTTTACATGGAATATATGGTATTGAAAATTGAATTCTTAGTCAAATTTTAATGGTTGAAATAGTATTTTTTGACAAATTTGTGGTTGAAAAAAATTGAAAAGTTTTTTATTTACATGTAATATTATTTTATGAAAGACAAAAAAATGAAAGTTTCTCTTATAAAAAAAAAAAAATTATTATTAAAAAATATTTTTTTCCCTAAGAAAATTATTGGCCCTGGCCCAGACCTACCCCTTCCTCAGCCCCTGCCTGAATTCAATTTTTCTTATTTTCTTGAAAGGGTTTGAGTGACACAGAAAGTCGAAATTCATATTGAAAAACTAATAATTTCTTGATGAGGGTTACCCATGCAATAATCATAATGATAAAAAGTTGATTAATCGAACTATATCTCTGATTAAAATTGGCTAAACTTCATAAGTGAATTCATATTTTATCTATATACTTCCATGTTAAAACAATTATATGAACACAAATATCTTCTTTAACTTTTTCTAGTCTCATCATCCCTATGGTCTCTCTCACCCTGTCTGCATATAATGTTAGCTACATAGATGTACAAGATTTATATTGATCATCGTAACTCTATTAATAAAATATATGAAGAACTTTAGAAAAGAATGAACGTGTACATTCTTGTCGAGGGCGATATTTTCACATCACAAAATATTAGATTTCCATAATATAAAGAATTAAAAAAATGTGAAAGTCTTTTCTTCTTCTTTTTATTTTTTATTTTTTTAATAATCTTTTTTTATATGCATATATTTAGTCCTTTCAGACCCCATACATATATGACTCAAAGATTTGAAATTTTTGAAACCGACATTACTCAAGATTTGAAATTTTGAATGTATGTAAAGGGCACGATGATCAAAAGAGTGCTGGAGTAGTTGTGCAGAAGTTCACAACACACTCATTTCTCCATTTACCAATATTACCTCTACGTGTCCAAATATTCCATGCTTTTGACCTAATTGTCCCCAATCCCACGCACCCCACACTTCTCACACCCACTCAACTCGTGGAAATTTAGAAACCATAAAGATTCGACCACATTCCTCGGCTATTACATGGTTCCGTGACTTCCGTCACGTGATTTATTGGCTTGACTTTGTCCGAATAATAAACTTTTCTTTGTTATAATCTTACAGTCTTTTTATTCCCCCTTTGGTCTAGAAAATTCTACGTTGCTATCATTAAATCCTGTTGAATGGGGATTAAAATTTGATTTTTAATAGATTTTGATAAAAGACGATGAAATTTGCAATTAAAAAGTTGTAGGTCCCATAAAATATGTAGTTAAATTTAATTGTTGACTTTGATTTAAATTCAAATCTAAATTTTAATCTCCATCAAATATAAACTAAATAAATATTTGATAAAATGATTTGTAGCTGTATACATTAGAAGATTGTATTGAAAATTCTACGATTCAAGTAATGAAACACTTGATGATACGTCTTATTAGGTTTTAATTTTGTATTGACTATTCTTTAAACAAACAAGATGATTATTATTATTATTATTATTATTATTATTATTATTATTATTATTATTATTATTATAAAAAAGTAGTAAGAGTCAGTGAGTCTTTTGGAATGTTATATAGATGAATTAGGAATTTTTGGGTTCGAGTATGAAACATGAAAAAAGAGTCGCTAGAATTATGTTAGTCTATCGCAAAGCTGATGCTTGAGCATCCAAAATAGAATCATTGTCACTCGCCTGTCGCCTGACTGTCACTAGAGCGACACACACACACCTATCACTTGGTCGTGCTCAAGAGGCAGTGTTTTTCGAGAAACCTTAGTTCGCAATTTTCAAGAGTTCTATCTATCTTATACTAACTCAATACCTCTCTACTATAAATACATAAGTCCCACCTCATGAAAAAGGATGGTTGATTATTATTTTCTACCGTCTTAATATTCTATGGAGATCAAACAACAATTCTTCATTTTGATATCGATAAACCACAAGTTGGGAAAAACATCAAAATCATATAATCTAAAATACACACTTCCTAAATATAATTAGGAAGGCACTTTCTTAATAGAATTCGAAGGTTGCTGAAAATTGAAGGAGATTGGACCAAAAGCACAAGAACAGTACGTACAAGAACAAAGTGTTCTTGATAATCCACATGAGATAGATAATTTTAAAAGATCGAGAGAAAGTGTGAGTGAAATATGTTCCAACGGGTATTGGAGATCACAGAAACTAGATCAGCAAGTCTATTCTAGGCTGCATCATATTGTAAGTTATTATTATTTATAATGAAAGTCATTAACTTGGTTCCGAAGTTTTTAATTATGTGAAGGATTTTCCTTGTCAACAAATCTTATATGATTTATAGTTTATTTACTATCGTGACAATTCAACATAGGATAAAATTAAATTGAATACCTAAATATTTAGAATAATTAAAAAGTGTCTTGTTGCTTTTTCTTGTGTAATTCTGTACATTGGATCTAAATATTCGGTAAATTTGAACTTTCATGTGGTATGAAAGTCAAAATACAATTCTGACCCTAGTTTTCTAGATGAGTAGTTCATTGTATGTTCAGACATATTTTGATGGCAGCAACTATGCCTATTGAAAAGTTAGAATGAGAGCCTTCTTGAAATCGATGGGTATGATTGACCGTTAATGGTGTTGTCACCCCCCTCCTATAGCTAATAGGTCGAAGACTAATTTAAATTAGTGTAATTTGAACGGGAAAGCTTTACATGCTTTATTTATGGCTGTATCAGCAAAAGAATTTAGGCGTGTGTCTATGTGAGAGGTTGCGAAAGAGGTTTAGGATACCACACATGAGGAAGCTCACGCTGTTAAGAACTCTAAGTTACAAGTGTTGACTAGTAGGTTTGAAGAGATTAATATGAAGGATTATGAGACCTTCAATGACTTCTATGTGAGCTTGAATGATAGTTAATTCTAGTTTCAATTTAGGTGAGAGAATTCCCGAGTCTAAGGAAAAACGGAAAATCCTTAGATCCTTACATGAGAAATTTATGCCTAAAATCATAGCTATCGGGGAGAGTAAAAATTTAGACATGATTAAAATTGAAAAATTAATAGGATCTCTTAAAGCTTGTGAGCATATCTTAAACTCAGAAGAACAAGTGTATAGCCTTGAACACTGATAGGAAAGAAGAGTACGACTCCACTGAGACAAAGACCATTAATGATGAGGAGATATCTTATTTTTCTAAGAGATTTCGAAAAAAATGTTTAGAAATAAAAAGAAGTCCCAAGAGAGACATAGAGGTCTTTCTAGTGAATCTAAAAGGAGATCCTAGTCTGTGAGACTTCATAGGAGCAAGTTTAACAGTAAGAGAAAGCTATGAATGTAACTCTTACTGATGACGAGTCTAGCTTGGATAATCAAGGTGAGAAGTCCAATCATAATGAGAGGGAAGTTTATGGCCTTCATTGCTAGGATTAGGAGTGAATTCGATAAGAACGATAAGAATGTTGAGGAAGTAGAAAGTGGTGAGCACTCTAAGGAAGAATTTGCAGATGAGGAAGATATTCGTGAAGCTTATCATCAATTATTTGAGGAGAGTCTTAAGATTAAGAAGGTGAATAAACTCATGCTTAAGAAGATTAATATACTTAAAATACCAAAAACAGAGATTTATATATGACCTTCAGGGGTCAACCAAAAGCTTTAGTGAGTTAAGATTAGTCAAAGAGAACTTAGAGGCTAAGGTTAAAACCCTAACAAGTGACATTTAGAAATCCAATACTCAACAACATTCCTTCTTAAGTGGATCTTAAAAACTAGGCAATCTTTTAGGATTGAACAAGTCTGTTGGGAAATGGGAGGTCTAGGATATAAGAAAACTAGTCATAATAGAGCTAGCACTTCCAAAATCATTATTGTCCCTGCCATCAACCAGCCTAAGTATGTTCCTAGTCCTAAACAAGGAAATAGGCCTACCAACCTAGGAATAGATATCAGCGATCATATAATTTTGGACCTAAGTTTATCCCTAATTTCACTAGAAATAGAAATTGAGATTTTGATAGTCGAATTGACTTTTTTACCAATCAAGTAAGTCAATTGACCGAGTTAGTGACTCAATTGACCCAGAATTAATATTCTACTAGACAAATTTAGGTTAAGAAGAGTGATCTCTATAGTCAGAGAAATGCTCTGATGATGCTGGTTGTGTTGCTCTTCAAGGGAAGAGCAACTTTATGATTAAGCATGTATCGTGTTTTGTTTGCATTGACATATGTACATTTTTTTCATTTTATGTGTTGCATATTTTTATTTTTATTTTGTGTGTTTGGTGCATTCATGTTTTATCTATTAAAAAAAGAAAAAAAAAAGGATAATTTTTTTATACTATAGCATGATATATGAGTTACTTGAACATGTGTGTTGTAACCAAGTTAAGGTTAATTGATGTGCAGTAGCATATTTTTCATTACTTGTTTACGTTTTTATGGAGTACTTAGCATATGCTTCTTTATGTACCATCTATACTGCACACACTATGATATTGTGAGTGAAACTTGACCACCTGTGTGAGATTTGGAATGACAATTATATATTGTTAAGGTGATTTTGAACATGAATTGATCTTAATTCAATAGACCTAACTCCAGTATATCTCCTTAAAGAAAAACTGTTTCAAATCATACTTTATTTTGAAACCTATTTGACTCGAGCAATTAAACTCGAGAGGTTTCTCTTAACCTGGTGTCTATGGTCATCTAAATAGGGTTAACTGACCTAAAGTTCGTTACAATGATTATCTTAGTCGCTTAATGAAAAAAAATATTGCACATAAGATGAAAAAAGAATGGAATAGAAAAAATTGATAAGCTTAAAAAAAATTTAAAAAAATTATGCTCAAATATAGAGGGAGAAAAGAAAAATATGCATAAAAATGAGCCGTTTTTATAGGTCCTAATATGCTACTATTGGTTTGACTTTCATAACTAAAGGGAAAAACTTTTTGACAGTGATGTTTAATATATTCTTTCTCACAAAATTAAGGTCCGATGTCCTGTATAGAAGGGATTAGTGACATTTTGCATACATGGATCACTTATATAATTTAGTCTATTTTAACTTGAAATGAGTACATGGAAACATTTATTGATCATTGATTATGCTTGTACGTGCTATCAACTGCATCTTTGAGTTATTATTTATTGTTGTTGATTTTTGATAATGATATATGAATAAAAAAGAGGGTGAGAAGAAAAATAATTGCATTTGATATAGTTCCCTTTGTCATTTTGTGACAAAATGAAAGAGAGATGATGACATTAGAAAATGACATTTTAGGGGGTAGGGAGGTTAGCAGTAAGGGAGAGATGATGGCATTCCATATCATTAGATAAAAAATTTTGGTACTAATTTTATTTTTATTTTTATTTTATTTTATTATTATTATTTTTTTAAGATTGTGATATTAATGTTTCAATAAGTGTTTTGATTAACATTAGTATTACTTTTCAATCTAGCTAGCATATTCATGATAGTGTGTTTCAATTGTTATATTTCTTGTGTTCATTTACTTTTATAATTGGTATTTTGATTTCTGGAAATAAGTTTAACAAGGAATGCTAGAGACAAACATTTAGTTTGAGTTTGGATAAATTAGATTTGTTTTTATTTCTTTAACTTGTATTGTATAATTTCATCACAGATTGCCGAAGGGGAGTTTGTTAAGTTTTAATTTGCATTGACTATTCTTTAGAGAAACGATAATTATAAAAGAGTTGTAAAAGTAAAGAAATCTTTTGGAATGTTGTATATATGAACTAAGAATCTTTGAATTCGAGTATGGAACATGAAGAAAGAGTTATCGAAATTATGCTAGTCTATCGCTAAACTAATGCTCGAGTATCTAAAATAGAATCATTGTCCCCCGCCTGTCACCTGACTATTGCTCAAGTGACACACCTGTTGCTAGTGCATGGTGCTCAAGTGACGGTGTTTTCCGAAAAACTCTACTTCGCAATTTTCAACAGTTCTATCCATCATATACTATTCCATTACCTCTCTATTATAAATACAACAAGCCCCATTTTGTGAAAAGGGTGGCTGATCATTATTTTCTACCTTTTTAACATTCTTTGGAGATCAAACAACAATTCTACACCTTAAGATCAATTAACCACAAGTTGAGAAAAAAATATCAAAATCATATATCCAAAACATCCACTTCCTAAATAAAATTAGGTAGGCTCTTTCTCAATAGATTTCGGAGGTTGTTGAAAAATTGAGGGAGGTTGGACTAGAAGCACAGGAATAGTATAAGAACAATGTATTCTTGGTGATCTACAAGAGATAGACAATTTCAGAATATCGGGGCTGGTGTGAGTGAAACATGTTCCGACGGGTTTTCGAGATTGTAGAAATTAAATCAGTGAGTCTAGTGAGTTTTCTAGGCTAGATAATATTGTAAGTTCTTATTGTCTATGGTAGAAGTCACGAATTTGGTCCCAGAGTTTTAATCCTGCGAAGGATTTTCTCCATCGACAAATCTTGTGTGATTTACTGTTTTATTTATTCTTGTGGCAATTAAACATAGGATAAAATTGGCTTGATTGGCTAAATATCTAGAACAATTAAAAAGTGATTTGCTGCTTTTAATTGTGTAATTCCTTACATTGAATTTAAATATTCGGTAAATTTGCAGTTTATGTCGAATTCCATATTTAACTTACGTGGTATTAAAAATAAATATAAAAAATTGTAAATTAATGCCAATTGTTCATACGATTTGATAAGATGATGAGAAGAAAAGGTTAATAATAGTTTAAGTTTGAAAAGCAAGGTCAGCGGCTGATGCGCTCAAGATTCTTAGGGAAATGCAAAATTTGAAACCCGTTCTACTTGTTTATTTAGGCTAATAAATATTCTGGTCTCCCGATCGTGTGTTGGATTATGGGAATGTGTGTTAAGATTTGTAATTTAGTATTTTCTAGTTAACGCGGCTCTCTAAGGTTAGGTCTCATTATTTTTATATAACTTGAGCCTATATTCCATATTCCATATGTTTGTCTTCACTTTGTGCATGGTTGGTGTTATATACATACACACACATAAACATGTGCGTGGATTGCTGTGCGTGTGCGGGTGCGGGTCCGGTTGGGCATTGATGGTGTATGTGCAATGTTTTAAAAATCAATCCAAACATCATCGGAAAGGTACATAATTAAAGGTAGGCCAGGGTGTCGGGTGAATTTGGTTTAGGTATTTCAATACTTGAAATCATTTATTATGCTTCGAATATTTTAGGATCCTTGTAATTACCAGAACCAAACTCAAATTCGAACTGTTAGTTTCAATTTGGGTTTAGTTCTACCTATAATATTTTTTATATATACATTTAATAAACATTTTCATATATGTCTTTTCAATAAGTAGACCTAACATGATAGTACTCGACAATATTTGAGCAAAGAAGAAATTCAGAGCAAAAAATTTCAAAACGTTAAGAAATTCAGTTACATGACTCAAAATAGTGAAGACAAAAACCAAGAAAAGAGATTAAAATTAAAACATCCAATATATTTTAACATCAAATATCATATTACAGTTTTAGAACAAATAATTTCTCTCTCTCTCTCTCTCTCTCTTTTTTTTAATAATCTTATTTGATTCATAACTGAGACGTACTAGAGACTATAATTTAATTATGGATAATACTTAAATTCTTTTACTTTTAAAATGGACTGACATTAAAAAAAAAAAATACTAGTTAGATACATAACTATGTAGTTTTAAAAAATTGCAATCCACATGTGTGTGTATATATATATATATATATATATATATATATATATATATATTTCAAAAGAGATCATGAACTCGAGATAACCAAAAGGTGCATCACTGTCCAATTTATGAATATCAATTTCAATCGTCATACGTTATAAAAAAAATTTAAAAATCACTTAAGTTTGTAAACAATACAAGAAAATAAAAAGTTCGAATTGTAAAGATTAACACGTACTTGCCTATGAGATTCAATAATTCGATAAATGTGAATCCCAGCTACCTTTGAACTCTAAAATACAAGCCCTCAACATATCTTTAAGAGTCTGTATGGTCCTCTCTGACTGGCCATCTATCTGAGGATGAAAAGCTGTACTGAAATGTAGTTTAATACCCATGATTTCCTGTAAATTGGGCCAAAATTCACATTTGCTAAACTTAGCGTAAAACTGCTTATCTCGCAAAGTCTGCAAGATAATCCTCAAACATTCAGCATGCTCATCACGACTTTAAGAATAAACCAATATATCATCAATGAAAACAATCACAAATTTGTCTAAATATGGGTGAAGCACTCTATTCATCAAATCCATAAATGCTACTTTTCATATTCTTTAAAACTTCATCCTATGTTAAATTGATCAAAGAAAATTTGAAAGCAACACAAGATAGACAGAAAAGTTACGCAGATAGGTGTAGATGGTTCGAGCAAGGATTGGGAGCAGAGATCCGGCCTATGGTTACTGCTCATGAGCATCAAAATTTAGATGTAAAACAATGGTCTCTATCAGACACAATAGATAATGGAGTATCATATGAGCTCACCATCTCATCCACATACAACTTTGCCATAATTTAGTTATAACCTCAAATATATATTCATAATCTTTAATTTTTCTCAAGAGTTGAAATATCATTTATTAGTCTTTGAAATGTAATTTAGAACTTGGGTACAACTGTTTAATGATGGATTTTACAATGGGGTTATTTGGTATTTAAGAATATGTGGTCTATCTCAAATGTTTATTTAGTAAATGTCAGATTTACCTGGTGCTTTAAGATTGCTCGTGAAGTTAAAGAGAGCTCAACATAGAAAAAGCCATATAAGATGCAAGATATGAAAGAATGAAATTGTGTTTGGTAACAATTCACAGATGAAAAAATTGCAAAAAATAATCCTCGGAAATGTTCTGATGTGATCAATTTTTCGTAGGGGGAGCTTCCCTTAACTTTACTACTCAGCGCAAGGATGAAAGAGGAATTGATTCGTGGATTGATCTTCACTATCATTGATATGAGGTGAGAGGCAAAAAAGCGGAAGTCAATCAAAATTTCATAGGGTTAAAGTCTACAGTTTTATACAAATTACTACACAAATTAGAGTTTTTAGATTTCACATTTTTTTTACCCAGCTTATATATTGTGAAAAAAAAAATTATATAAAAAATTGATTCCATTTGAGTACCCATAATTCTGGTTCAAGAACCAACCTAGATCCACTCAAGTCTAGATTATTGATTCCAATTTTTAATTTATTTCTGCAAAATCGGATAGAAAATCGTCAGTTCTGATTCAATTTTGATTAATATGTACAGGTCTAATTAAGAGTGAAAGGATTGAACTGAAGACCAGTGATTAAAGAACTAAAAGAATATAAAAAAACATAATTTTGAGGTGTGTAAGCTAATTGTGGATGGACATAAAAATCAAATGTTCCTTGACTTGTTTTGACGGATTCCAAGTTCTCGCATATAAATGGACTAAATTTTCGATTATTTCTATCAAACCGGCCTATCGGTCTGGTTTTGATAACATTGCTCATATGTATATGCATGGTTATCATAATCGCGATTTGAATTGTACGATGCCAAAAAGGCCAAACAGTCCAAATTGTACACAAAATTGCAATTTGACAGAATCAGATTGGAATTGCTACAGAATCGTACAGAATTTCTATAATTGGAGTAGAATTGCCACACCCGAAGATGAAACTGTGATGAAAATGTTACCGTCGCAAGTCTAATGGAGTCATGTAAGTTTCTGTAAATAATTTTGTATAAGAATTCATTTGATTTTTTTTATCTAGAGAAACTAATAAATTTTTCTACATATATACATTATACTACATGGAAATTCATGAAGATGATGATGGAAATAATGATATTGATAATGAAGACGCCTTTGTTACCAATGATGAGCATTTGTTTTGATAACCGATATTATGTTTGAAAAGAAGCTATATGCTTTGCATCGTTTTTGAATTACAATTTTTTTGACAATATATATATATATATATATATATATATATATATATATTGATGTGGACTATTTATAAAATACTTGAAAACTTCAAGTGAACTTTTTATTGTATGTTATGAGCCAGTTATAGACTTACAGATGTTAATGTGTTGTTAGAACTTTTATTATAATTTTTATCCACATTTAAATTAATATTTAGTAGAATGTTATGATTCACAATTTGATTCGCAAGACTCCTCCCCCTATTCGATCCAAAAATACGATGCAGACAACCTTGTGCACATGTAGTTTTCACTCCATTTTATTTTTCTTTTATGTTAACTATATTTCGTCGAAAAGATCTCACTCTTAAAAGGTCAAACATATTCTTCAAAATCTTATCTTTAACACGTTCCCTCGTGTGTAGATATCATTCATTTTCAAATT
The DNA here is from genome assembly GCF_002742605.1 of Olea europaea var. sylvestris. Classification (NCBI taxonomy): domain Eukaryota; kingdom Viridiplantae; phylum Streptophyta; class Magnoliopsida; order Lamiales; family Oleaceae; genus Olea; species Olea europaea. The sequence goes on from NW_019245690.1 coordinate 45,047, forward strand.
GAAGGTCCACACAAACCCCTCAACCTATTCGATCCAAAAATACGATCCAAACAACCCTGTGTATATGTAGCTTTCACTTCATTTTATTTTTTTCTTATGTGAACTATATTTTATCTAAAAGTTTTAACCGTTGAAAGGTCAAACTTATTATCAAATTCTTATTATCAAAGTTTTAACCGTGTGTATATATATCATTCATTTTCTAATTGAAGGTCTAAGATGTGGATATACATATATTTTTGGTCATGAGACATGAACTCAACTCATTTGGAAACTCTAATA
>NW_019245690.1:45676-56351 GCF_002742605.1 Olea europaea var. sylvestris
TTTTTCCAGCATTTTCATTTCTCCTTTTCTCTTGCATATTGAGAGAAAATATAATTGTACATAAGTGGTAGCCTTATCCCAATATATTAAAAAAAAGAAAAAAAAATGAAAAACAGCATGAGTGTTCGACATAACTTTTCCATTATATTATGTGAAATTTAAAAAAAAAAAAAAAAAATCGTCAATAGCATAGTCAATTGATGTGATTCGACCACTGCACGCACAATTATTGAATGATCCAGGGGCGATGGGTACAGGCTATAGCTCGTCCAGTCCCCGACCCTTATCCATTTCTAACTCTTTTTTTTTTTTTTCCTGTTATGATTTTTTTCTTTTTATTATTTGATTGTAGATTGATGGATAATTGTATTTAAATTTTAACTATTGAGTTAAAAATTATATTAAAAAAATCGTCGTATTTATATGATTGTGCAATTAAATTCTTAGGAATGTAATTTTAAATTGTGATAAAACATCATGAATAAAATTTTAGCAATTGTCCCTATATTTATCAAGGATGAATAATGTCAATATAGACATGTTGTGCAAAATGTAACTGTTACCATTGATCGGGTGAAATATAAAGAAAAATGTGCAGTTCTTGTTTTTCTTTGAAGAGTGTGATTAATTTAAAAATCGTTCTCTTTTTATTTTTATGAATTTATTTTATCTAATTTTACATAATAATAACAAAAAATGCAAACCAAAATTTTATTTAACCCTTTTTAGATTTCATGATATTATTTGTAGGTTAATTTTATAGGATTATGATGTGTATACACTTTCCGTATATACACATGTTGATACCCTCCACATGGAGCGTGGTGTAAAACATTGTATTCATCGTAATTGTACACATAACATAAGCCAATATTATATTTTGATTATTCCATGTGTACATATTATGGTGTACACAATAGATTATACCCTCCTCCAGTAAAGGGAACCCACAAATATTTTATTGTATGTGGACCCCCTTCATGTGAGGGAATGTAATGCTTTGTGTGCACATATGATGTCGCTACTTCCATAATCAATTGCATTTTTTATTTTATACTTAATATTTTAAAGCAATCATTTGATATTGCTTTTATTTATTTTTACTAATATTTAGATTCACACTCTTCAATTTACTTCAAAGTTAATATCATTTTTGACCACATCACTAATTTTATTTATTTATTTGCTAATTACTATTAATAATAATATCTATATTTTAAATTAAATGATTGAATTGTTATTTTGCGGCTTATTTGTATATAAATTTTGCATTTATATTTTTAAATATCAACCCTCCCTAACAAATTGTGAATCCATCCACGGATGATCCACTAACTAAAATAATTATATACACAATTTTTAACATTGGTGCCGTTATGTAGGGACATCACATCTTAGACAGGTTTAGAGAGCATCAATCGTCTTGTTGAACGAAATTGATGTACTCCCTCCAAAGATGCAAATCTTCTTCTCTCAAAGAAAAAATGACTTCTTTCGAAAATCATAAAATATCATTTCAAAATAGTCAGAAGATATACTAAGTTTAAATCAAAACCAAAGATCAAAAGGTTCTCTCAAATATTTTAGATTTCTTGCTTCAAAGACTTAAAATAAAGCTTAGAAAAATATAAATGATTCTGTAATGACTTAATGGATCTTTCTCCACACAAAAGTCACACCATTTATGATGAAAGAGTTCCCATTTTATTGATAAATTTCCATGCACAACAAAAGGGAAAAAATAATGTATGAAGATAAGTATAAATTGTAAAAAATAATGTTATTCATTTAGAGTTTAGATGATCATTGAACTGTGTGGCATGGGTTTAATACACATTATTTATTATTTAAATATAAATTCCAACTTATTACAACTTTACTGGACATTGTAGCAGTGATTCCACTATCATATAAATCGATAATCATTTAAACTTAAGATAAATAATATTATTCAATCGTAAATGATTTGATTAAAAATGTATAATCTAGAAAAGACTTTTCAACATAGAAGAATAAATATAATTATGGTTCAATATTTTTCCTTATTTTTCTTTTCACTTAACTTCTCTCTCGTTTAGAGTCATTTTCCATTTGAGAAAAAAATGTATGAAAAAATGTGATATAATAAATTTCAATATTAAAATTATTATATGAAGAGAGTGTAATTGGGTCTCTATATAGCCTGAATTTAACTATCGAAACTCTATTGAACTCTTAAAATAAGGAAGACTCAAACAAGAGAATGTGACTATTAAAAATCTTATTAGAGATGCTCTTATTTCAAAGTTTAGTCGATAAAAATATATTTGTTCTTATACTTTAGTTGATAATTCGTACTGCTCTTGACCAGAAATAGTGATTTGTCCAAGATTGTGATCTTAATTAATTAACACTAATTATAATTACAATAATGGGAAGAATATTAGTTTCTTCTTGAAAATATTATTACCGACATATGCATGTTTGCTTTGAAATTTGAAAATGATCCAAGATCTTAAGTACACAAGAAATTAAGACAGAGACAAAAAAGAAAGAAAGGAATCACCGGAATGAACGGCGTTTCGGTTGATGTGAGCAAAGAGAATCACGACATTGCAACACATAGAATTAAAAAAAAAAAAATTGAAAATTCATTTTTTCGATGCAATTTTTTGGGGGTTTCATAGAACACAATAGGGTTTTGTTGAAATCGAAATGGATAACTGAAAAGTTATTTATGAAAAAAAAAAATAATAAATGGTAATTATAATACATGAAACGAAACGTTGTATAGAAAATTATAATTTGCATATTGAATTTTTAGGCCATCATCCAACATTAAGCCCTTGTTTGGTAGCAATTTTTCACCTCAAAAAACCAATTTTTTAGCCGTTATTTTACTATTTCAACCGTCATTTTTTACTTTTACCCTCACATGTAGAACACACTTTCTCTCTAACAATGAAAAAATCAATTTTAATAATCACTATTGAACATGTCCTAATTTTATTTAGTATGAAATTAAATAGTATAATAAAAAAATGTAGTTGAGGTCCTGAATGAAGTGAGATTTTCAATCAAATTATCTGAATATTTTGATTAAAAATGTCCTTAAATTTATCAAACGTGAATTGTGTTTGACATCACGCTTCATTGACGATACTTGGAACTTGAGGAAATGAATTCTTTTGTTTTCGGATGCTTGATTTTATAAATAATTGTACACATAAGAAGTTGTTCTTATAAATTTTTAATACCATATACTCGAAAATAAGCCAATCTCAAGTCAGGAGAAAAGTATGAGGGTTTTAAAAAAATAAAAACAAATAAATAATGACAAGCCTGTGGGCCAAGCTCTTGAGAGATGAGCAAAGCTTCTAAACTAGAGATTGCAAATTAATCAATTATAGCAAATTACAATACTACAATTGGATGAGAATAATGAGATAGCAGCATATACTAAATCAATGAATCAATATTTCATTAGATAAATCTATATGTACAGAATAACTTCTTATAGAATGTTGTCAGAATAGTCTCATGGTGTGGGGCCCACCATGGCAAAATTACCACAAAAAATCCTACCCACCCCCCATGTGTGTATTCTGGCAGCATTCTATGAAAGCTTCTTCTGTGCATCAAGCATGGCTATATTTCATTTTTTTTTTAACACGGGTTGGTTATTTATAATCATTAAACATGCTGACATATAACAAAACAAGGTGGTCTGTCTATCTGTTAACAAATATCATTTTCCTAATGAGAATGAGTAATATTGTTATCATTCATGAAAAATAAAGAATTAGATCGAACCGAGTATACCTTAGCCTTTCAAGGAAAGGTAAAAAAATAAAATTTTATATAACATACTTAAATAGAGAAAAATCCAATTTGGGGTTAAAATGAATTATAATTAAGAAATAAAAATAGGATTTTGGGATAAGAAATAAATTAAATCAAACTAATGTATTAGGTAATAGATATTTATACACTTGAACATGCATTTATTTAAGTTCTATTTTATGAACTTGCAAACTTAATTCATGTCATCATTTTCACGCGTATGTTTAATTTTATAATTAATTGAGTGAAAGAAATTTGATTTCAATGTATGTTTCTCCCGCACCAGATTGAACCATCTCAAAATTTATGTTGTTTTCCAAAAGAAATTTTCAGATGAATTTATTTGTCGCCAAAATGTTTTTCCTTTTCAATTGTGAAATGGTAACTAAAGGAAGGGCCCCCAACTTTCAAAATTTATGATCTTTTATTATGGACTAACTCATCCACGTCGGTAAATAGAAAATACAAATTACTTTTTCTTTCTAATTTTTTCTAATGTATTTTCAACATGCAACGTTTGGCCACATTAATTAATTATTAACGTCTAAATTTGACTAAAACTAAGTTCCTATTTGATGGAAATTAAAATTAAAATTTTAATTTAACTCAAATTTAAAAAATTAATTTTAACCACACATTTCATGGACACCATAACTTTTTAATTAGACATTTATTAATTTTTATCAAAATCTACTAAAAATCTGATTTTAATTCCCACAAAACAGCTGCTAACTATCGACCAAGGATTAATTAATTAGCATAACAAAATTAAAACATTAATCACATTGGTTAGTCCGACCAAGCCTAGATTTGATGTCCATCCGATAACAGTTTTGGTACATGTATCGTCTGATTGACAGTCTATGAGGTGGCCAACATTTTTATCCTTAATTTTCAAAATACTTAAAAAATAATCAATGACATAGATTTTGACAACACTTACAATATCGACAAAGATGTCACAAAGAAACGTACAAATAGCATAATTCATTGGATTAACCGCCATAGAAACAAAATCTCCACACCCAACGTTGTTTTGCACTCTACCAAGGTCCCTTCGTTCTATAATAGTTTTATTCGTTTAGATGGACATTATTACTGTGTAAAAGAAAAAAGTACTTCTTTGTTTTAATGATGGAAATGAGTGTTACGCTTAAATAATTGCATGTTAATTCCATTCTGCTTTATCATGGGTTGGGTGGTGTAGAATTCTGCATTATATGTTTTGAGTTGCTAAAAGTGGTATTGAGATGTGAATTACTTCGTCTTCAATGCAACTTTGGGATCCTATCTTCTAATGTTGATGTAAAAAGGTTGTTAAAAAGTGGTACTAAAATGTGTGTTATCTTAAGTCTGCACATAAGCAATGTGCTTACTGAAACCATGAGAGTAATTTTTCCTGTAAGCAGTGTTGGAAAAATTAGGTAATTTGTGTTTAGATACTTATCACAATAAAATAATTCAACAATAATATGAATATACAAGTAGAGAGTTATCACGTCGAAGACGCAATCTTAATGTTGTGTTGCCTCCCCTTCATATAGATACTTTCGGCATTACACGGCTCCAAGAAAAAAATCTATAAGACTCACGGTTAGTTCTCCTTCTATGGGCACGATTATAAGAAAATAAGTGAACTAACTCTTATCAAGTTGGCAAAACTATAGAAAATAATATATAAGTACAAAGAGTATTATTATAAAATTATATTTTCCATGTTATGTTTAACTCCAAGAAAATCACTCACTTTTATAGAGAAATTCAATCCCCTCATTCATGAGATGAGTTCCAAATTTGTATTCAAATTTAAATTGAAAACTGAAAATTAATAAGTTATACTGTTTAATAAGTGTTGGCGTCTTTTGGATTTGAACCTTACTTAATGATAACTTTCATTTGAGAGAGTCATAATGGACTAAGCCTTGAATTAGGGCCCCGCTCGGGAACGATTTTGAGAATTGAATTTTTGACCGTTAGGAGAAAAATGGGGGCCATCTATGAGAGAAGAAGTCAAACTTTACGACTGGAATAGTGAAATAACAATAAAAAAACCAATGTTTTGGGGTGAAAAATCACTCCCAAATGGCCCCTAGGTCTCTTTTGCCAAATTTCAATTATTCCACACACAGTATCGATTTAGGTTATAATTCATAACGGGTAGCGTTGTTAACGGCCATGCGCTCTAATCTTAATTTTTGTAAGAGTTTCTAAGGAATAACCCCATTCATACAGCTACGGCCTCATGACAATTCTTACATAGGTGAGTCCTTCAAGAATGCGTGCGACCCACATCTAGTGAGAATTCTTGCATTGGTACTCATTAAGGGTTAAACCCTTCATAACATTACATTATTATTAGCACTATCACCATAAAAATGAGCACAAATAAATTAGTGCTATTTCAAGTTATGCAATATAAGTTGTTTCTACCATATTGAACATTCTTTATAGGATCTCTAATCACAAAGATTGGGTTACTCCCAAAAGTGACTCCCTTATAGCCTTAAGCTCATTCCCCTTAATGATTTATATATGTCCATATCGGGCTACAAGTTATTTATGCCCATCTTGAATAATAATATGGTACCATCAATTTGCAAAGCTCTTGTTCTTCACAAGCACTTCTACGCATCTGCAAAATCGTTTAAGAAATTTTTGATATTGACCTTAGTAAAACGTTTGGGTATATGCATCCATTGAGCTCAGTATGGGTTGTTTCTATCACATTGAACCTATTGTATGAGATTTCCAATCACAAAGGTTGGGATACTCCCGAAATGACTCTCTTATGAGCTTAAATTCATCACCCTCAACGACTTATGTATGTCCATCTTGGACTACAAGTTATTTATGCCCCTCTTGAACAATAATATGTTACCATCAATTTGCAAAGCTCTTTTCGCATTTACTTCTACGCATTTGCAAAATCTTTTAAGACATTTTTAATATTGACTTTAGTAACACGTTTGTCACGTAGTATAGGCTGTTTCTAACACATTGAACACAATCACAAAGGTTGGGTTACTCTCGAAAGTGATTCCCTTATGGGCTTAAGCTTAACCTCCTCGATGATTTATGTATGTACATCTCGAACTACAAGTTATTTATGCCCCTCTTGGACAATAATATGGCACCATCAATTTGCAAAACTCTTGATCTTCGCATAAGCATCTAAGCATCTGCAAAATCTTTTAAGAAACTTTTAATATTGACTTTAGTAACACATTTGGGTATATGCATCCATTGAGCTCTTACATTTCATATTCAAATATTCAATATAACTTTTAACACATTTCATGAGTCAGTTTACAAAGAATAATAACATATAAGATGTTTTTATGTGAAATTTTAAACACGCTCACATTTCAAATATATTTAGCTTGTGGAACTTACACTACAAAAAATAACTGATTTTGCAACAAATAAATGTTGTCGCAAAAATTGAGATTTTGTTGTAAAAGTAATTTAGCGACGACAATACGTTTGTAGCGAGTATTGTTGCTCTACAAAAGTTACGGAATTTGTTCTGCGACACTTTTCACCCATTCATTGCATTAATAAAATCGCGACTCAATTTGTGTGACGTAGAAAATACGAAATAGCAACACAATATTTGTAGCCATAATGTCGTCGCAATGTGTATATATCGCGAAAAAATTAAAGGGCGACAAGACAGTTTGTCACAACGAATATTCCAATAAAGTTTTATGAGAAATATGTTTGCTGCAAATGTTGAGTCACCGAATATATTTTGCCACAACTTTTGACCATTTATCGCAAAATTGCAACAGTTTTTATTTGCCGCAAAAAATATGAAACAGCAACACGATATTTGTAACTATAATGTCGTTGCAATGCTTATATATCGCGAAAAAATAGAAGGACAACACGACAGTTTGTTGTAACGATTATTCCAATAAAGTTTTTACAAGAAAAATACTTGTTGCGAATATTCTTTTAAAGGTGGAACTTTTGCTACCTATTTTATTTTACAACAACACATGCATATAGTAATATATTTTTAGTAACAAATAATTTTGTCGTGAAATATGTTTTACAATGTATTTGATATGTCGCATAATGTATTTTAATATATTCAATATTTGTTGTACAATATATTATGTAACAAGTAGAGATGTCAATGAGCCGATCGGAGCCAAGCCAGCTCACGACCCGAAACTCGAAGCTCGGGCTCAGCTCGGGTAAAATGTGGGAGCTTTTTTTTCGAGTCGAGTTTTTGCTCAGCCAAGAAAATAGGCTTGACCCAAGCTTTTGCTCAGGCCTTTTCGAGTTGAGCTAGGGAGATTTGCCTTTTGCTTTGCTCTTTTTTTAATTTTTTTTATTTAAGCTGCCTTTTAAAGGCATTCCAGCAACTGCCTTAAAAGGCAACACAATGCTACCTTAAAAAGTAGCCAACAAACAGGTGTTAGCTGGCTGCCTTTTAAGGTAGGATTGTGTTGCCTTTTAAGGCAGCCAGCTACGGCTATCTTTTAAAAGGCAGTAAAATTTTTTTTAATGGCTGGGGCTCGACTCGAGCTTAGGCCTAGTTCTTGCAAGCCTCGAGCCGGGCCGGTTCGGGCTTTTTTCGGACCTCGCCATGGGCGGCCAAAGCCAACGAATCAAATTGTCATTCCTAGTAACAAGTGATGTTTGTATTTAAATTTATTTCGCATCACAAATACTCTATCGCGCCATCATTTGTACAACGAGTATAGTTGTTGCCTAATTTTTGGTGACATTATTATTTATCGCGACTTCTCACATTTTACGATAACTTTTTATGTCGTCTTTTATTTTTTGGTACTTATTTTTTCATCACAATCTTTGCAACAAATCTTAAAAATGTGTAGTGTTAATCACTTACTGCGACAACCTTTTGTATGTCGCAAAAAAACTTATCGCAAAATCAAAGTTTTGTTGTACTTTTCATGGCCATAGTTTTCCATCATGTCATCTATATGAATATGATATGAACATAGGAAATACAATTACTTTCTCCTGCCAAAATGTCCTACATAAACATGCACTAGCAAAATATTGTTGCCAATCTTCTTACTTCTCCAAGATATGCTAGGAACTTAGGAACGTGCTAACAAATTTTCTCAAGTACACACGAGTACTAACAAAATGATTACTTTTTGTAATTGTAAAGAAAATTGGTTAACTATATAATATGATCAACTGTTCAGATAACGACCAAAATTGTGTGTGTGTGTGTGTGTGTGTGTGTCTCTCTCTCTCTCTCTCTCTATATATATATATATATATATACACTCTGTTGGTTATAAAGTATAAATCACCGTTACATGAATTAGACAGAAATATATAAAGTCGTATTTAGCAATACTAATAACATTATAATTTATATAAAATTTAATGATGTCACAATATTAAAGTCTCCAAAATTAAACCAATGGACTTTAGCTAAGAAACATACAAACCCTAGTGATCGAGAATACATCGAATCACGAATAAGATAAACAATAGCAACAAATCAAATTCACATTCTCATGACATTTGGCCTCCTAGTTTAAGATATTTGCATTATGTCTTCGAGGAAAAAAAATGCCATATAGGGAATTCCACGAACTAACTTTGAAGTCTTAATTGACAATTAAATCTTCATTATATAAGTTTAAATTGTCACTTAAATTTATTTGTTATCGTTTAACTTTTCTATCTAAGCAAACATGCCCCTTTTTATTTATTTATTTATTTATTTATTTATTATTATTATTATTATTATTATTATTATTATTATTATTATTATTATTATTGACAAATAAAGTTAGCTTTCCATGTCTAAACAGGGATTAATAAAATCATTTTAGTTGCCAATTACCTTTTTGACTTAGAAGAATAAAAGCTCATATCAAAACAAAAGTACCAATTTTTCCAATTCATCCACTAGCCTATTTTCTTTTGACATTTTTACAAGTCACATTCAGGAGGTTAAATTTTCACGTGTCTAAAAGAGTTTAATTTCCTATTTCCATCTCAACAAATACACGTCTTTTATAATACAAATTTTATTACACAATAAAAATATCACACCTAAATAGGTAGCGTGTTCTTTTCAAACAAAATATACCGACACCCCAAACCACATTTTTTGTGACTACAAGTAATCAAATAAGGCCTTAAAAGACATTATAAAAAGAACATACCATTTATATAAATATTTTACATGTGCCAAAAGTCCTTAACCTTTCTAAACCTAATTTCTTGAGAAATCATGATGCACATTTCTTGTTTTTTAGGATTCATGTTTCTCAAAATACATGGTCAAACGCCACACTCGTAAAATCAATCACAATCTTATATTTATCAATATGCACTCATTTAGGTAAGTATAATTTATATTCATACACATGCACACAACTATTTAAGATCTCCAAATAAAATGAAATTACCTTACAAATTAACATGCATCGAAAGGTGAAGACAAAAGGGAGAAAATGATAATTAATCAGATAAATAATTTTATCAAACGTAAAAAAAAAAAAAAGAAAAAAAAAGATATTTCATGTCCCTTTTATAATGTAAAAGTTCAACCCCACCATAATGAAAATTAATTCATTAAAAGAGGTGACATATAATATAATGATATTTTAATTTTATATTAAATTTGAAATTGAAGATAGTCTTGAAAATTTTAAAAAACATTATTAATTTTGAAATTTAAAACTATTAATATATATGTTACAGTAATATTTTGTGATTGTTTGATTTCCAGCAAGTGAACGAGATTGTAAAAAAGTAATAAAATGGTGTGTAGAGTGTGAAACTCATGAAAACTATGTGTTTGATCGAGTTAAAGCTAACAATAACCTTAACCGAATAGCACAATCGA
>NW_019245690.1:56448-68797 GCF_002742605.1 Olea europaea var. sylvestris
TATATATATATATTCATTAGATATATTATTAAGATGTAGAATCCCCCATATTAATTCATTTTTATTTCAACAATTTAAAATGACAATTTGAAATAATGCATATTGGTCAATGTTCCTAGTTTAATTGAAAATCGTTATGGATAGTTATCAAATATTCAATCAGGTTTAGTCCACTGCAAGATTAACTTTACTGTTTTAGAACACACAGTTTCCCATTCGGAGACTAGGGCTATGGCAACTAAACCAGTGTCGACTACCTCTTGGGCAAGACAAGTTACCTTTAGCTAGGAGCCTCTTTTCCTTCTGCCCAACTGTTCGAAAATAACGTATTATCCTCATGTGACCTTCTTATCTTTCGATGGAAGATGTAAGCATGATAAATGCATTAAACGAGCTAAAACATCTTTAAAAGTCATGTGATGCATATATGTATATCTCTATCCTCTATCGAACCTCACAATGCCTATTGCTATGTGCTAACGACCTTATTATCTTTCTCAATGATAATAAAATCATCAAACAATTTAATTATTGACCAGGTAATTGAAAAGCAAACTAAACCATAATAAACATCCAATTAATTAAACAAATTTAACGTCAATTTAATTATTCAAATCAAATATTCATAACAAGAGTTTATCACATCCTACCAAGAAAAAAATTAACCCAATAGGATGTCAGATTAAACACGCAAAAGTTAAAAGACATCACCTTGAAATTAATGGATCATGAATAATCCCAGATTCTTATCACAATCCTTAATCAATTATTGAAGAAGAAATACGGAATTTTTTCTTTCTTTGCTGCCGTCGTTTGCCTCGGTTGCATGTATGCATGTAATTATTTTATTATTTTTTGTTTGCGTAGAATTAATCCAACAGCAAGGGACTCCAATTGTTCTCGAACAGCTGCAATTCTTGCCTTTTTGTCTCTCCAAAGCTACAAATGTTGGACTCCAATTAGAAGTTCAATTTTTTTCCTCCACGCTGCTGCCGCCAATATGTATGTATGTCTATTATAATTCAGCCCTCAATTCTTGACTTTTCAAAGGGCCTCCAAGCTGTTGTTTTATGTGTTTGTTAGGCCCGTTTAGTACACATTAATATAAAAATGAGAATAAAAAATATATTCGTTATGGACCCCACATAAGAGATAAAAAATCAAATATGATAATTTGGTGTGATGGATAACGATCATATTTTTCATTTTAATGGGTAAATAATGGGAAACAAACGAGGACTTAATCTTCCGGTTTATAGAGTTAGTCAATTCTTTTTTCATTTATAGAGTTTACCTATTAACATAAAATACAACAATTTAGAATTTAATTATTCAAAAGAACCATCAAATATTGCTATTTTAGGCCCCAAATAAGTGTATGATTCTCAAACAAAAGTATAACCAAAATAACAACAAACACACTAACATGCAAAAATATTTGATTAGACTCACTAGCTTTTTACTCATGATTCAAGATTTTAGTGTTAGTTTCACCAACACGTTTCAAATTACAATACCAAACCAATATCCACTATTTCAATGCAAAATCGGCGCTTAGGTATGAAGAATTAAGCAGAAATTAATGAATGCACAAGTTATTCCAATTCTCGACCCTCTATGGTCAAATATATCGTTTCATCTCTCCTAAAATTCACACACCCCAAACTTTTTTCACTATTTTTCACATTGTGTGATCTAAGGTTGAGTTTTCATTACTACCCTCACCCTTTCTAGTTTAGGTGGACGTCATTAATTGCCAGTCAATACATCAATGAACAAGAATTCTCTAATTATTTGATATCTTCGATTGCCCGGACTAGACTAGGCTAAGTATCCTTCATCGAAAATCAAATTCCCTCAAACATGTGTTGGGGCTTAATAAAGGCATTTAATACTTTTGCTTTTTTCATGCACTTGCTTTTTTTGATTCTCAAAAGTATTATTTATTTTTTTTATTTTTTTACATTCTCTCTGTTAAACTTTCTAGATGATCCTTGTAGCGAGCCTTAGGCATATGACTCCCAAGTTAGACGATTTTAAGGCACGAGGTTTTAAGATATCCTTATAAGCTTAACAACCCAAGTCAAACAGGCTTCGAAGATAACAATTTTTTTAAGTGCAGCTTCATCTCTTATTGCTTTCTAAATAACCCATATAGCGAGTTTTGAGCCGATGATTTTAAAGTCAGACGACTTTAAGGTACCAGATTTTAAAATACCCTTGCAGACTTAATCACTCGAGTCATAAAGACTTCAAAGAGAAGTCTTAAGTTTCAAAATATATGCTATGATTAGTGAAATGCCCCTTATCACACATATATTCGAGCAAACCGATTTCTAACTTAAGACTCTTGCCATATTTTATTTTGTCAGTCTAAGATAATCCACACAAAACTTTTTTCACATAAAGAATCCTCATTCATATCTGCATCTTCCTACAATAGTAAAATCACCCAAAACTATGCTAAATTTAGTCTATTGATAATTAATTTAGTATGGTTTGTGTAAAGCTTCTATGTCCAACTAAATCAATCTATCAAGAGCATGAAACAACTTATTTTATCACAATGTCAAACTCAATTCTAGTACACGTATAATATCAAGTTTTGCAAGGTTAAGTTTCAATCAGTCTAGCATGCACCCTATCAGCTGTTCATAAATCAATACCAAATCTCAAATTAAATCATCACTGTTAGCTAAACTGTCTCACACACAAAAGCACAAAACCTAATTTGTTTTAAGGAGACACAAAAACACACACAAAAACATACAAAAAAAAACAAAAAAAAAAAAAACAAAAAAAAACACACAAAAAAAAAAAAAAAAAAAAAAAAAAAAAAAAAAAACAAAAACTCATACATTTTTCCCACCCCCAAACTTAAACCTGACATTGTCTTAAATGTCTTGAAGCATAATTAAAAATGTAGGGGGATGGAAAAGAAAAGGAAGAATGTACTCGAATTTTTGGTTGAGTGTGTAAGACATTATGTGTGACTACTAGGCAATCTCTTCATCATGCTTTCCCCTTGGTTTATGTTGGTTTGAGTGTTCCACGATGTCATATTTCTGAATTTGATGGTCAAATCAAATATTAGAGATCAGATAACCTAGAACATGTGTTATTTAGCCTAAGTAATCAAAATAACCAACAATAAATTCAAGTGTATAAAGGGAACATTAAGGATGGTGATACCCTAAAAATTGAAATCTGCCTAAGTCTAATACAAACTAATAATCAAAATAAATCTACATGGAAATGCAGTGCAAAAAGTAAAAATAAATAAAAGAGTTAGAAAGTTGGATTGCCTTCCAATCAGCCCTTAATTTATAGTCTTTTACTAAACTGTTATATCGATCATTTTGGGTCGGGAGTGACTACTCTTTATCAAAATCACCACCCTAATATGCCTTCAACTGCTGTCCATTTACATGGAAAGTTAATATTCTCTCGTGAGTCACTTCAACTGCCCCTTGTGGAAAGACTTGAACAATTGTGAATGGCCCATACCATCTGGAATGCAATTTCCTAAGAAAAATGTTTCAACCTAGAATTGAACAACAATACATTTTGACCTGGAGTGAACTCACGCCTCTGGATGTATTTATCATAAAATTTCTTTGTCCTCTCCTTATACAGCTTAATATTCTCATAAGTATCCATCCGAAATTCATCCAATTTATTTAGTTGCAGCATCCTCTTCTCTATAGCTGCTGTCAAGTCCATGTTCAACTGGATTACTGCCCAATATGCACAATGCTCTAATTCCATAGGAAGGTGATAAGCTTTTCCAAATACGAGTCGATATGGATGTGCCTATTGGTGTTTTGTAAGCAGTCCTGTATGCCCACAATGCATCGTCAAGCTTTCGTGACCAATCAGTTCTTGAGCTATTCACTATCTTCTCGAGAATTCTCTCTAGCTTCTTATTTGACACTTTCACCTAGCCACTTGTTTGGGACTGATATGACATAGCAACCCAATGTTTTACCCTATATTATGCTTGACTGACTTCAAAAGCCTATTGCAGAAGCATTTACCTCGATCACTGATAATAGTTCGAGGAGTACCAAAGCGCGAGAATATATTATTCTTCAGAAAATTCACAACTGATAAGTGCGTTTTTACACATTTATTCGGTCCACAAAACATGATTAATTATTGATAAAATTGGTTTTTTATGACTTAATTCTATGCAATTTCATATTATAGGGTCATATTGATGGATATGATGGAACTCAAGAGAAAAGATGCGAAAAAGGGCAAAAACGAAAGAAAAGGAAAGTTCGAGGACCAAGTTGCAAATAATCCATAGATGAGACAGGCGATGGAATGAAAATTCAAGAGTGTTAGAGGTCAATTGGATGAGGAAAGGATTCAAAGAGGTGAAATATGGTCGAAGTATGATCACGTATCAACTTTCAGACGAAAAAGCTATGTTTGAGTCTCTATTTGAGACTCATTTTTGGCATAGTAAACATCAGAATTTGAGAAAGCCTATTTCTAGTTTTTATCTTTGAGTTAGCTTTTCAACGCACTTTGAATCACTTTAAGGAGATCGAAAGAGAAAGTTATGACCAAAATACTGAAAGCTGTCCGGCGGAAAAAGTGTTTGAACTATGCGGTCGCATAGTAGTATTCAGAGACTTCAAGTGGGCGTTTTGGCACAACTATGCAGTCGCATAGACCAAAATCTGGGACTAATCCTGTAGTTTCCTATTTTCGATATAACTCTTTTGGAACTCGATTGGGATGTAATATAAAAACCTAGAGCCGTCATATTTCGGGAGAGAACGCATTGGAGGAGAACAAAACACATCTTGGTGACGAATTTGAGGGAGATTGACGAAGGATTTTACGAAAATTATCAAGATTTCACTCGTATCTATAATTCGGTGATATTTTATCTTCAAGAAATCATGTATTCCTTTATGTTTTCCATGCTAGGCTAGAAATTCTTGTGCTAGAAGATCGGTGAATCTTGTAAGGTGATTCTTAATTCCTTACTTCATATTTTTGACATTAAAACACGTTTGATTAGTTTGAATGATTTATACGAATTTAATTTTTTCCGTAATTAAGGGTCCGTAATCGTGTGAATTTCGGTGACTTATTTCTTGCATTTGAGAGAAGGAAAATAGGTTCAACAAGGTATAAAATATCATAGAGTCTAATAGAGGATAGAGATATATCGCTATGCTATGCATGAATCTTTAAGTGCTCACAAAACTACATGCAGTATTGTATATTTACACCCGTCATAGAGATATATGCTGGTGGTATATGAGAGTAGGTTCAGCTTTGCTCGAGAGAGACAATTGGATAGATTAAGGGGCATTGATTCCTCATAATTTTAACGTGTTGTCAAAATTATAGAACTAGGGTTAAATTGAGCATTGCTTGGGGATTCGTAATCCTAGTGCGTTATACATTCATTGAATTCATTAATTTGTGTTCCAAACATTCAATTTGCATTTTTAGTTCATCTAAGCATCAATTTGCATTTTAATTCATTCAAATCATACACATTTGCATACCTAGTTTAGGTTAGGTTTTAGTTGAGCTTAAAAAAAAAAATCGCTTTTGACATTCTTGTTTCGGTCAAGGTCAAGATAAATAAAATTAGGCTACTCAATCTCTGTGGGACGATATTCGGAACTCTAAATTCCACTTTATTATTTGTTAATGAACTGTACACTTGCTGTGAATTAAATCGAAAGAAAATATTTCGTGAATAAAAACCACTCGAGCATCATTAGTTTGTGCTGCTATTGGTTCTATCCATTTTGATACATAGTCAATCGCCAATAACACGTACTGATTTTTGTAAGAGGTTAAATAATATCATAGGTGATCATAGAAACTCATAACGACTCTTGTCATTAACTGATAGGATGTCAGTACTAACCCAAGTGGATATGCTATAAGATAAGAAGTGAAGAAAAAGACCCCATAAAATTGATCCCTAAAACATAAAAAAGCTCCACTTTGAGAATCAAATTCAAAGGCATCGCATTCTTTTAGAGATCATCCCTGTATGTTGGCATTGTCACAGTGTTTTACATATTCATATGCATCCTTAAATAGTGTGACGACCAATAAAATTCTGATTGTAGAACCTTCATTACTGCCTTAGAAGACCCAAAATGTCCAGAATAAATAGAGGAGTGACAATGCTATAAAATTTGAGAGACATCTTCATTTGGTACTCAACTTCGAATGATTTGATCAGCACCCTCCTATACAAGATGGAACCCTTCCAATGATAATATTTCAGTTCTGAAAAGAACTTCTACCTTTGGTGGTGTGTGAACTCAGGTAGAAGTACATTACATGCCAAGTAGTTCACTATGTCTGCATATCATTGTCCACTGTCAACTACAAAGATGCGCTTATCTGAGAAACAATCCTTTATATCACCCTCATCTTTCTGTTCTATTTGTTCAACCTTTGAAAGGTTGTTTGCTACCACATTTTCACATCCTTTTTTTTCTCGGATCTCCAAATCAAACTATTGAAGGAGGAGTATCTACCGAATCAATCTAGGCTTCGTATCACTCTTAGACATCAGATATTTCAAGGTCGCATGATCTGCGTAGACAATTACCACTGTCCCATGAGATATGATCTAAACTTATCGAAGGCAAACACAATGGCCAGTAGCTCTTTTTCTGTGGTTACATAATTTAGCTGTGACTCTATCAAAGTCTTGCTTGCGTTGTAGATTACATAGAGAATTTTCATGTAAATTTTATTATTTCTTTGACTTAATACTACCCCCACAGCAAAATTATTAGCATCGCACATCACCTCAAATGGCAGGTCCCAGTCTGGTGCAGCTGTAACCGGTGCGAACATTAACTTTTCTTTCAGAGTGTTGAAGGTTGCCAAACACTCTTCAGAAAAGTTGAATGGTGTGTCATTTTCAAGCAAGTTACAAAGCGACTTTATAATTTTAGAGAAATCCTTAACAAACCTCTTGTAGAACTTATATGGCCAAGGAAACTACGTACTCCCTTAACTGAAGTTGGTGGAGAAAGCTTCTTTATCACTTGAATCTTTGCTGTATCTACTTCGATACCATTTGCTAAAATGTTGTATCCAAGAACTATTCCTTTCTGCACCACGAAGTGGCACTTCTCCTAATTTAGTATCAAATTCGTTTCCTCACATCGTTGCAGGACCATTCCCAAATTTGTGAGACAATCCTCGAATGATGGACTGAACACTGAAAAGTTATCCATGAAGACTTCAATAATTTTTTCCACCATATTTGAAAAGATTACCATCATGTATCTCTGAAATGTGATAGGGCATTACAAACCAGAATGACATCCTTTTGTATGTAAAAGTACCATAAGGACATGTAAATATAGTCTTCTCTCAATCTTTTGGAACCACGGTAATCTGATTGAAACTCAAGTATCCATCCAAGAAACGGTAATGTGAATGCCCATCTAATCTTTACAACATCTTGTCGATAAAAGGCAAGGGAAAGTGATCTTTTCTAGATGCATTAATCAGTTTCTTGTAGTCTATACATACTCTCCATCCTGTGGTATCAGCTCATTATTCTTATTTTTTACCACTGTAATACCTCCTTTCTTTGGAACAATATAGATTGGAATAACTCACTTGCTATCAGAGATCGGATAGATGATGCTTGCATCAAGGAGTTTCAATACCTCTGCTTGCACTTCTTTCGTGGCGATGGTTCAATCTACACTGATTTTCCACTATTGGCTTATACTCTTCCTCCATGAAAATTTTGTGCGTGCATATCGATGGACTACTATCTCTGATGCCTGCTATAGACTACCCAATAGTTGTTTTGTATTCCCGTAGAACTCGTAGAATCTCTGCTCTTCCAAATTGGTCATCTCATTTGCAATGATCATAGGCAGTGTAGATGACTCTCCTAAATAATCATACCTTAGATATGATGGCAATTGCATGAACTCACGATGCGGTGCTTTCTGAATAGAAGGGAGTGGTTTACTAGATCCTGAACTAAGTTCCTCAAATTGTCTTCTTCTAATGGGTGGAGTAGACTTCATAATGTAGGCTATCTGACTTATCTCTTCAATTGTTGATTTTTTATCTTGTGAGTGCACAAGAAGATTCTCCAAGTGGTCTTGAGGATGCTCTAGAATGAAAGTCTCTTCCACTGTTAAATCCACCATATCAATGCACAGATAGCTATCTGATTTTGTATGATGTTTGATAGTACTGAAAACGTTAAATGTCACATGCTCATCATTTAATTGCAACATCAATTATCCTTTCTGAACATCTATTAAGGCTTGACATGTTGCAAGGAACGGTCTTCCCAATATTAATGGGATGTCTAGAATGACAAAATTCGGATGATAGATAAATTTATCGACCTTTACCAGAATGTCTTCAATAATTTCCCTTGAAAATTTTATGGACCTATCTGCTAACTGCAATGAAAACGATGTTGCCTTTGCCTTTTCTAAGTTTATTTTCATGAAAACAGAGTAAAGCATAAGGTTAATGCTAGCACCCAAATCATAGAGAATCTTATCATATTTCATGTTTCCAATAGTACAAGGGATAGTGAAACTCCTTGGGTCCTTTAGTTTAGGTGGCAGCTAATTTTGTAAGATGGCACTACATTCTTTATTCAACATCACTGTCCCCAAATCCTCCAACTTCTTTTTGTTTGTGAGTATTTCCTTCATAAATTTCGTATAGGTGGACATTTGTGCAAATGCATCTACAAATAGTATGTTAATTTGCAGCTTTTTGAATAGCTCAAGAAACTTCAAGAATTTCTTGTCCAACTTATGCTTTTATAGCATATGTGAGAATGGGAGTGGTTGGACCATTTCTTTGGCAGGAGCAGTTACCTTAACCTTTGGATCCTCCTAATGCTTTTTAACCGTGGTAGGTACCTTCTCTTGTGTAGCAACCAGCCTCTTCACATTTATTTTAGGTAGCTGCACCCCATTGCGAATCGTTACGCCCTTGCAATGCTCCTTAAGATTTGTTTCAGTATCACTAGGCAATGGTCCTAATAGTCTCTCTGAAAATGCCTTGGCTATTTGTCCCATTTGATTCTCCAATTTTTTTATAGTAGTACCCTGAATTTGCAAGCTCTTATCTGTTCTCTGCATGTGTTGAGTGGATATTTCTGCTAACTTAGTCACATGATCATCTAATGAAGACTTCTCATTCTGCTAAATTCGGATGGTGCAGTCTACTGTGGCATGATCTAAGCTCCCTAATTATTACTCCATTGAAAGCCTAAGTGATTTCTCCAACCTTAGTAATATGTGTTAGGATTTGGATTGTGTTGTTGCCTTTGAAAATTCTGAGCATAGTTCACGTCTTCTACTGTCTAGGTAAAAGGAGATCCTACATCATTATCAACACTCTGGTTCTTACCACAATGTTTGCATTTTGGTCCCACTGTCTGGGCTACGCTCATCTGATCTATCTTATGTGCCATGATGTCAATTGTGCAAAAATTGTTGTCAAAAAATCAACTTCGAATACCCTAGCAACTTTTTTTCCACTTGTCCTTCAGTAGGCCAAAATGCACTGGTGAATCTTCCATGATTTGGTAGACCTGACTTGCAATAATTTTTGTGATAGAACTATCGTATGCAGAGTCTACGTTAGCCCTGCTAATCAGGTTCAAACCAATGTAGAAGTATTACACCTGAAGCTACTTCTGTAATACGTGTTGTGGGCATTGGCGAAGTAAACATTTGAATCATTACCAAGCCTCTGAATAGTATTCTAAGTCCATTTGCTAAAAAGTAGTGATCTTGTCCCTTAACTTTGCAATCATTTTTGGTGAGAAATATTTGCTAAGGAATTTTTATTCAATTGATTCTATGATGTGATATTCTGCGGTGGACAAACGTCTAATCATTCCCTTGCTGAGTCCCTTAATGTGTATGGGGAGAGCTGTAGTCTGATTGCTTAACTTGAAACCCCCGGATACTCAATTGTTGCAAACATGTCCAAAAATCTTGATATATGAGCATTTGGATTCTCTGTAGCTATCCTAAAGAATTGTAACACATTCTAGAACATGTTGATGACATTTGTCCTCAAATGGAAGTTTGCATGACCAAACGTCAGATATACGATACTGGACTGACTTTCTACTACCGATAGAACTATATACGCTCCCATGAGCCTTGCGTTTTCATTGGCTGCAGTTGTATTTGGTTGTGCCACTTATAGATTAGCTCCAATGGCTATTTGATTCAGGTTTTCGTTTGCCATGTCTTCCTCTTTCTATTTTTGGCATATTTCCAACTGTTGTCTTCTTCAAAGGTTGAATATTCGTTTGATCTTAGGGTCAAATTGAACAATATCCTCGGTTCTCGAACTTCGCATACAAGTCCCAATAAAAGAAAGAAAAAAACACTGTAAAAATTTTCTAGTATAATAAACTAGACTAAAGAAGAAAAAGAAAAATAATAAAATTCAAATTAAAGTTAAAATTAACTAAAACTAGTAAAAAAAATAGCCCCAACAACGGTGTCAAAAATTTGATCATTTGATTTCCCGCAAGTAAACGGGATCGTGAACAAGTAATAAAGTGGTGTGTAAAGTGTCAAACCCACAAGAACTATGCGTTTGATCGAGTTAAAACTAACAATATCCTTAATCGAATAGCAAAATCGAGTTGTTACTAAACACTATTTAAATCTATTAACTAACTTGAAAGCAATGTAAAAAAAAAAAAAAAAAAATTATAAAATTCACTAGATGTATTGCAAAGATATAGAATCTCCCTTATTAATCCATTTTTAGTTCAACAATTTAAAATGACAATTTGAAATCATATTTATTGGTCAATATTCCTATTTTAATTGAAATCCTCTCTTGATAGTTATCAAGTTTATTCCCCTTATGTGATCTTCCTATCTCTCGATAAAAGATGCGAACATGATAAATGCATTAAAAAAGTTAAATCATCTTTAAAAATCATGTGAATCATAGAAGTATATCTTCATCATCTATTGAACCTCACAATGCCTATTAGTATGTGCTAATGACCTTATTTTTTTCTCGATGATAATAAAATCCACAAACATTTCAATTATTGGTAAGGTAATTAAAAAGAAAACTAAACCATAATAAACAACCAAACAATTATACAAATTTAATGTCAATTTAATTATTCTAACAAAAAATTCATAACAATAGTTCATCACATCTTAACAATATAAAAATTAGCCTAACATGATGTCGGAATTAAATATGCAAAAATGAAAAGACATCATCAAGAAATTGACAGAACGTGAATAATTCCCAGATTCTTATCACAATCCTTAATGAATTATTGAAGAAGAAATACGGAAAATTTTCTTTCTTTGATGCCATCGTTAACCTCTCCGTGCGTATGCGTGTAATTATTCTGCCCTTTTTTCTAATTTCTGTCTGCATAGAATTAATCCAGCAGCAAGGGACTCCAATTGTTCTCCAACAGCTGCAATTCTTGTCTTTTTTTCTCTCCAAGGCTGCCAATGTTGGACTCTAGTTAGAAGTCCAATTTTTTCTTCCACACTATTGCTGCCAATATGTGTATATCTATTATAATTCAGCCCTCAATTCTTGACTTTTCAAAAGGGACTCAAGTTGTTGTTTTATATGTGTAGATATATTGATCCTCCAGCTTTGGTTTTTTTATGTGTAAATAATTGCAGCCAAAAGTAACCTCCAATTCTCCCCCAGCAGCAAAATTTTTTCGTATCTTCACGTGCAACATATAAATGTTTTTATTCCTCAACAGTAGCCCTCTTCTATACAATTGGCTAATGGCCCAAATTTAATTCTAATCCAATTCCTTCCTACCATCAAATTCCTAGCCCACCAAAAAAAAGTCCAAGTTCCTTTTGAATTTTCACTCTAATTGCAATTCCATGGCCCAAGTAAAATAATATTTTTATCTAGGCCTCATCTTTTCAAAATAATGCAACTTAGTCATTGAGTTCGTCAATTTGTGCGGCCCTTGTCCTCTTCACTTCTTAAAGTATGAAATTTGATCTCCAAATGTTGCATTCAACAGTCAATTTAGTACTTGTAGTCTAGATTTGCCTTTTTTCGCCCGTTTTTCCTTCTTTCCTTCAATTCCTTTTTCATTTATAAAGTTTACCTATTAAACATAAAATACAACAATTTAAAATATAATTTGTTAAAAGAACCATTAAATATCGCTATTTTAGACCTCATAAGTGTATGGAATACACTTATCATCTTGTCATACCACCCATAACTAATCCATATAAAAGTTAAGTTACACTCCTTAATTAAGATTTTCAACTTTCTACTAAAATTGAAAACTAAAAATCAAAAATGAAAGTTT
>NW_019245690.1:73015-80024 GCF_002742605.1 Olea europaea var. sylvestris
TAACCTCATTTTTTAAAACTCATTTTCAATAACACATTCTCATATAAAATAATATTATACGTAAATCAAAAACCTTTTTTTTTAAAAAAAAATTTTCGAACCACACACTTCAAAAAAATCATTATTCCAAAGCTCATTTTATTTTCATTCAAATGGAGTCCAAACAAGGACTTAAAAGAACCTTACAATTGAACCGATAATAATAATGAATATACGAAAAAAATATTTTAGAAATATATGTTTCTAGGGGTGGGCGTTGTCTGGTTTGGTACGGTTCTAACGAGAATCGAATCAAACTCGAAATTTTTGCGTATCTAGTAAGTGAAATCGTCGGGTCCAAATTTAATTATTGAACCACTCGGGTTTGACTCCATTCGGTTAAGTTCGGTCCCTAGGTTTTGTACTATGATTATTTCTTTTAATATTTACAATACTATATTTAATTTAACTAATGATATGTTCAATTTTAACTTTTACAAAATAACGTAGTCTAATTTTATATGTCTTTTGCGTCTCTTTTTGTTGGGTTTTTCATAGATTTGATTGATAAAATCACAGGAAAATGACGATAGCGAGCTTACACTTATTAAGAGAGGACATGTCGAGCTTTAATTATATTTATCCAGAATAGTAAAAATGACAATACGGTAAAATAACAGAATTCAGTAAAATTAAGGTCAATTTGATTAAGTTGGGCTTGAACTGAAAATTAGAAATAGGAAAATCATATTTTTGGATTTGAGCTAAATTAATTAGTTAGCAAATTTATTTAGAGAAAAAATAATTTGAGTTATTTAAAACAAATAAATTTAAAAAATTAGAGAAATTCAGTTCTAGATCTAAAATCGATAATCAAACTAAACTTGTTGGTTCTCAAATTAGATAACCGTTCGGGTATTTAACTTAAAAAGAATTGCTAGGTTCGGTTCGGGTCCGATCGATCTGATTCGGATCAAGAGTTTTGTCCAACCATATATGTTTCAGATAAGTCCTGAAATGAGAAGGAAGACTAGAATGCCAACATGGGTCTATCATTGAATTCATTCGACTCAATGGTATCCATTTTGGGATTTTCCACATCTAATATCAACAAATAATGTGACTGTGTAAGTCGTATGATTTAACAAAATAAAAATTAATTAGAATTTTGAAATTGTCTAATTTTTTGAGAACTTGAAAATTGTTTAGCTGTATAAAATTATAAACCAATTATTTAGTATATGATTTTTTGATTGTTTGGCATATATTATTATATTTATTAAATGGTCTTGAAATAATATTAATAATTTAAATATGCATTTTTCTATCCTTAAAATTAAGTCCTTGTTTGATCTACATTATTTTAAAATACATTTTTCTCACTCTTCTTCTATAAAATAATATTACATGCAAATCAAAATATTTTTCTTATTTTTTTATCACACATTTTCTATCAATTTACTATTTCAAAATACATTTTCAGCCAAAAAATAAGTCTCAAACATGCTCTAAATTTAAGTGGTGTGATTTTCTTGCTGTGGAATTTACTTTGCTGAGTGGAAAGCACATAAAGATTTCATTACTTTTAATTGTAACGTCATCAATTCCATTAAGTGGTTGAACAGAAGGCTAACAAAGTGGCCTATACGCCAATGATGTGATTGCTCCGAAGTGATGGGCAAAGTTGAACGACCGTGGTTGAAATTTATCCAATATCTAATGTTGTGACGGTTCATTACTTTTTAATTGTCACGTTATCAGTTTTGTTAAGTGGTTGAACAGAAGGCTAATAGAGTGGCCTAAATGCCAGTGATGCGATTACTCCTAAGTGATGGGGCAAAGTTGAGTGACAACGGATGAAATTTACCCATTATCTAATGTTGTCAAGAGTGAAGCTTATTGGTTGGCTGTGGATGGTTGTAATAGGAACTTATTATACCTGCTCTGATAATGGTATTGAGATGCCTGTTCGTTCGTGTATAATTCTTCCTTCAATGGCCGTTAAAATAGCAGGGAATCTAACAGTTCAAGTACAGTTGATATAGTTGAACCACTTGTCCAGATGATCGAACTGGAACTTGTTAACTGTTAAAATTGAAACAATATTAGCTGAAGAGACATGGAGGAGAAAGATTAAAAATTTCAGGAGAAAGCAACCTCAGGAATAATTGGAGCATCGTATGGAGAAAAAGGAAATAGAACTAAAAACAGACACTCTGGAAGAAAACTAGAATGAGGAAAATTAATCACAGAAATTGCAGTAGGAAGCAAAATAATTGAGTAAAGCTTGGATTAAAAAAAAAAAAAAGAAAAAAAAAAAGGAAAAATGAACACAAATTGCAACTAAGCATTATAAATTGATAGAATAAAACACTCTATGCAATTCCTTCAAACAAATCTGGAAGCCTTAATCAGCTTAAACCATGACTGCTTAAACACACTAAAGAAAACCCTTTCTGCGCGTTCCATATACACATTAGAATAGACAAGATATTAACTTCGAAACCCTTTCTGTGCGTTCCATATACACATTAGAATAGACAAGATATTAACTTCGCTTTCTTCTTTAATATTGTCACAACTGTTCAATCCCACTAGCCAAACATCACACCCTTCGAATAAATTTATCACTTCACTCCTCAGTTTGGCTTGAAAAATTTAAGCTTGAGTCCACTGTTAACAATACTCCAAATTCCCCCCATAGAGAAGGACAAGCTAAATGCAATCCCCAACCAACCAAGAATCCAGTTCAAGTACCAATTGAAGCTGTACTTTGTTGGCTTTTTAATAAGAACCCACATGAAACACGGGTATGCGAAGGTGACTGGAAGAGTGAGACCTCCTAATAAACCAGCAAGGCTTGATAGGAACGGGAGTGCAACCCCTATAAATAAATTGACAAATCCGTAGAACACTCTGAAACCAGAGCGCACCCAAATTGAGCAAGGACGATTGGTACGGCTTGTATAGCTGGCTTCAAAACTGTCGAAAACTGGCATCGAGTATATCTGGAAACTGCTCAAGCAGTTACACACTACAAGAAGAAATGTCATTGCAAGAAGGCCCCTCGAGATATCATGACTATGAAATCCAAATAACGCGTTAAGAATTCCTCCCGAAGGCATCTGTAGGAAATAGAAAAAGGTAAATATGTGTTAAGCATGCGTAGAAGTCAGTTTAAAGAGATCTTTGAGAATACTCTTTACTAGTTTTGTTGGGGATAAGTGTATCTGTGAAGTGAGATACTTCTTTTTCTTATTTTCCACATCTAGGATTTGACTTGTATCATGGATACTAATAGGAACCCGACTATCATAACAAGGAAAGGTTTGTGCAGAGGGGAAGAAGCAGCCAAAATTGGCACAAAAATATCATTTGACTTGCCAATTCTAAAATGCAAAGTTCCATCATGGATGACAAATTTCTGGGATATTTTATTATTCAACCTTAGTTTCTTCTAAAGATTAACACGACTGGTTAGTGTCATAACCGTCACTGTGATGGCTTCAGTTCATACGTATAATTCGAGTCATGTTCCTTTCAAACTGACAGATAAGTGATAAAACTTACAAGGTTTCCATAAGCCCAAAACCCTCCAATAGCAACAGGGAATAAGCACATAGCAATGAAGAAATAGGCAGCTTTTGCACCCCTCCACATTGGCACATGAGCTGGATTCTTGAATGTCGATGGCATTGTTGCCTGAAAGATGTCACAAAGAACTCTTCAGTCATAATTGTAAGAAAACTGCATCAGTTCCAGGTGAAGTATTTCATGATTTCTATAGATGTATATAGAACATAGAAAAATTATAAGTACATGTTTGATACACAGTACTAGACATGACTCTATCCATTGCTCCTCACCAAGCATGTTGCAAATGTAAATGAGTGTGTTTATGCATGTGCGAGAGGAAGGAAGAGAGAGGGAGAGAACCTGAATTTCGAGGACTAAATTGTGGCCTCTAAAAGCAAATGCTATGATACCAAGCGCATTTAAGATGGAAAACACAGAAGCTGATGCCGAAGGCAGTGAAAGTGGTTTGTACGAAATTGTGGGTGGTCTAGGTTGGCTTACAGAGAGCAACCACACCATGGTCGAGTATGTGATGGCAGTCACTGCCCCTACCAGCGAAAGTCCGGCAATTGAATTGAGGTTTGGAAGCTGGGATAACACGATGCACAAGGAAGTAAATACCAAATACCACTCAACAGTTGTCAGAGGATTAGACGAGCAGTGTGGACCGCAAACTATCTGAAAGAATAGTTTCATGGTCTCTCCTCCCACGAGAATCAAAGCTGTTGCAGTCCCTGCTGATAGGTAAACAGTGGGGAAAAGAGCAAGCCAGACACCCAATCGCTCCCCTAAAATCAAGAGATAACAGTGAATATTTTTCAAATATTCTGAAATCTATATAATATTCATGTTGGATAACCGAGAGAAAAATGTCCCGAGATTGTAGTTTTGGTGGTAGTGAACCATCTTCAATTTGAATTTTTATTTTCTCAAGCGCACGGCGGGGAAAAAATAAAATATCTCCCTAAGCATAATTTCATAGACTCTTTTGATTAAAAATACACGATTCTTTAGATGACATAACAAGAGAATGGTAAAATGATCATCTAACCCTTATGTCTGCCATGTCATCTTCACGTCCACTTATCAATATCCATTAACCTTAGGTTTTTATTTTTGAGTAATATATCCATTCAGATTTCTCGTCACAGGAATCCACAAAATATGCATATCTATGACTTTATACGAGGCTCATTATGTTTACGGCAATTGTCATCTGTAATTGGAACTCACCAAAGGCTGCTTCGGCTAGTTCCACGTATCTATTGTATCTCTTCCCAGGAACTGCTTCATGTAGCTGAACTAAAAGCCATAAAGTGTATAGTTGCCAGACGTAGGCTATAATTAAAGAAATTATTCCCCAACTCCTGCATGAAAAAATAACAATAACTGAAAAATCAATTTGTTATGAAGCGCAAATTTTATTGCTTAATTTTTTTGGATTTATGGAATTTAAAAGAGGATACTCATCTTACATGTTCTATTGAAATAATTATCTGTTGTAACATAGATAGTTGTATCATAAGTGAGTTGTTCTGAGTAAGGTTCGAAGCTTCTTTGATAGTATTTATAAATGTGTAGGTTTATGTTTACCAATGAAGATAACTAATTGAATGCAACGAAGTTGATAATGAGGTCTCTCATCAAGTAAAATGTCTCACAAAAATAAGATTACCAATTGCAAATATGTAATTGAAGTATATACTAGTTGAATTCCACAGTTTTTGATTGACCCCTCATCTATATGGTGTGTGAAATCCTAGGTTACTAAAGCATGTACTTCTTTTAAACAAATAAATTTTTATGTAAAACTTGCGCAATTTAAGAACTATGTTGAAGATGAAGAATAAAATAAATAAATGCTTCTCCTCTCTATTTGCTTAAATTTTTGGATGAGTTGGTTCAACACGATACATAGAAGTCAAAGGTCTTGAGTTTAAGTCGATCACTAGTACTTTTTTCCAGTATACTGAGTTCAAGTCGATCCCTTGTACCTTTTTTCAGGATAAAAACAACAGAGAATTTTGAAGATAACATACAATTCCCTCTGTTATACTAAAAGTTTCAATATAAAATGGTTTAAAAAAGGGACCAAAAAGTGAAAATATTCGATGAATAATATCTCAAATTAGTAGAGGAGAAAGAAGAATGGATATATTTAAGAATCAGTGGGAAGAGAATATAAAGAAAATGAAATGCAGCCAAGGTTTGAGTCAAGATGGAGCCGTAGCCAACTGTCTTGATTATTTAAAGGCAGAAAATAATCATGGAATTAGGGTCCATTATAAGTGGATTATTTTGAAAAAGCAAAAGGTGAAAGAAGGATCTTTCTTACTATGATTCAAATCAAATGCATGATCACATTAGATAAGGATCAGTAAAAGAGAAAAAGAATATCAGTTGCAGACCCGTAAGAATTTGGGAGGGATGACGAAATTAATTAGAAACAGTTTGTTTTTACATTAACAAGGGTATAATTGTATAAACTTGTGAAAAGAAATTGAAGGGAACAACTGCTATCAAGAAAGAGTCCTAATGAGACGAGAGTAAGCATTAATTAAATGCTAGGAAATAAGAAAATACACCCATAAATTCAAGCAATCTTGAACAGAAAAGCTTCTGCATATGAAATTGAAATCCCTCGCTCGCAGTCACCAGCACTTAAAAAACAAAATCAAAGCAATTTTAGAAGATAATTTAATTTAATTCAAGTTCTAGTATCATACCATCCAAGAAAAGAGAAAGCAACAGGCAAGACCAAGGCCTGGAATCCAACACCAGCATTCAGATTATGAAAAGCTGCATAATGTGCATTCCCATTTCGTGATTCTGTAATCGGAAGCCAAGCATCTTGAGGATTCAGCTTCGTCAAATGCCCCACTTCCTCCAAATACCCCTTCATATTAGTCAAAACCCTCTTCATGGGTGTCCCAATGGGGCTCAAAAACCTCGGCGAAATGAACGAAGTCGGAGTCCATGACTTGGCCGTGCTGGATTCCTTCCTCGGCGACCTTTGACAGGACGGCGTCAGTATCTCCGGCGTCGACGCACGTGGGGTGGCAGGTATTGATATTAGTTCAGTCTCTGGCCTTTCTTCCATTGCTAATTTGCAAATAACAAGGGAAATAATAATTGAGGTAATGGATATCCAGGTAATGGTTCTGTTTTTTGTTTCGTTTTCTCAGTGTGGAGTGGTCAGAACTCAGAAACTCGGACAAGTGAAGAATAATTGAACTGCTGACTGACTAATCATGCAAATGGTGAAATTATATGTTACAAGGGGGCCATTTAAAGGACAAAATTATGTGCACATACTTTCTATTCACCTTTAAAAGTTGATAAAAAAATTTAAATTAAATTCAACAATTAACGATAAATTCAATTATATATTTTATTAATTTTTTATCAAAATTTACTAAAAATATTGTTTTTAGAAACACCAAATACTGAATAG
>NW_019245691.1:0-1052 GCF_002742605.1 Olea europaea var. sylvestris
ATGGGAAAAAAATCGCGCCGGGGGCAATTTCTTCATTTTTCGCGACGGTGTCGGAATGGGCCCAAATTTGATTGATTGATCGGGAACAAAAATCGCGCCGGGGGCAATTTCGATATTTTTCTCGACGGTGTCGGAATGGGCCCAAATTTGACTGATTGATCGGAAATAAAAATCGCGCCGGGGCAATTTCGTCATTTTTCGTGACGGTCTCGGAATGGGCCCAAATTTGACTGATTGATCGGAAACAAAAATCGCGCCGGGGGCAATTTCTTCATTTTTCGTGACGGTGTCGAAATGGGCCCAAATTTGACTGATTGATCGGAAACAAAAATCGCGCCGGGGGCAATTTTGCCATTTTTCGCGACGATATCGGAATCAGCTAAAATTTGACTGATCGATGGGAAAAAAATCGCGCCGGGGGCAATTTCTTCATTTTTCGCGACGGTGTCGGAATGGGCCCAAATTTGACTGACTGATAGGAAATAAAAATCGGGCCGGGGACAATTTCGTCATTTTTCGCGACGGTGTCGGAATGGGCCCAAATTTGACTGATTGATCGGAAATAAAAATCGCGCCGGGGCAATTTCGTCATTTTTCGCGACGGTGTCAGAATCAGCTAAAATTTGACTGATCGATGGGAAAAAAAATCGCTCCGGGGGCAATTTCTTCATTTTTCGCGATGGTGTCTAAATCGCCACAAATTTTACTGATTGATCGGAAAAAAAATCGCGCCGGAGGCAATTTCGTCATTTTTCGCGACGGTGTCGAAATCAGCTAAAATTTGACTGATCGATGGGAAAAAAAATCTCGCTGGGGGCAATTTCGTCATTTTTTACGACGGTGTCGGAATGGGCCAAAATTTGACTGATTGATCGGAAACAAAAATTGCGCCGTGGGCAATCCCGTCATTTTTCGCGACCGTGTCGGAATCGCCTAAAATTTGACAGATTAATCGGAAACAAAAATCGCGCAGGAGGCAATTTCGTCATTTTTCGTGACGGTCTCGGAATGGGCCCAAATTTGACTGATTGATCGGAAACAAAAATCGCGCC
>NW_019245691.1:1081-1491 GCF_002742605.1 Olea europaea var. sylvestris
AACCGCCCCGGGGGCAATTTCATCATTTTTCGCGACGGTTTCGGAATCGGCTGAAATTTGACGGATTGATTGGAAACAAAAATCGCGCCAGGGGCAATTTCGTCATTTTTCTCGACGGTGTCGGAATCGGCTAAAATTTGACTGATTGATCGGAAACAAAAATCGCCCCGGGGACAATTTCGTCATTTTTCGAGACGGTGTCGGAATCGGCTAAAATTTGACTGATCGATGGAAAACAAAAATCGCGCCAGGGGTAATTTCGTCATTTTTCACGACGGTGTTGGAATCGGCTAAAATTTGACTGATCGATGGAAAAAAAATCGCGCTGGGGGCAATTTCGTCATTTTTCGCGACGGTGTCGAAATGGGCTCAAATTCGACCGATTGATCGGAAACAAAAATCGCACCAGG
>NW_019245692.1:0-1491 GCF_002742605.1 Olea europaea var. sylvestris
TCTTTATGGAAATCACCTATGTGAGTGAGAAGGGGCCGCTTCTAAGAGAATTAGGTGAAGATGAATTCTCTAAAAATCACTCACGAACCAGGGGGTGTCCAAGGCCAAAATAGACACAAATGTGAGAACCAACTGTGTTCCAAGAGAACTATGTGACTTTTATTGTTTAGGTTTTCATGAACGGCTGACTGTTCAAAGCAACTTGCTACTGATTGGCTAAGGAAATCCGATAGATTTTATTAGGGAAAGTTCAAAGTCATTGACTACTTATTCCGATACAGTTTTCTTCAATTTTTACTTTGAAAAACATATCAGATGTTACTGTTTGAAAAAATGTCAACATATTTCATTCATATGGGAGATTGTTGGAAAAATGGTTATGAAATGGGTCAACTTTGAGCCCAAATTTCAGTGGGACCCACATCTTAATTAATACAGGACGTAGCACACTCTACTCCGCAAGGTGATGAATGTGATATATTTATTTATCGAAAACCATTTAGAATTGAATGAAATATTTAATGTCAAAATAACCCACTTGAAACTATGAATTAGTGAAGAATTTGATTTGCCCAAACACTTATTCCACATAGGAAAGTTATGAAACTTTGGTATGGTTTATATAGTGCAAATCTGAGAATTGGGTTTGGGCCTCAAGGGGTATCAATAGTTTTTGGAAAGGGGAGACCTATATCCTATCGGGTTCGATCATTAGCCCACACACGAGCATCGCTGCTGTCCGTCTGACCGGCCGGTTCGGCTCGGCATGGCACGAGCACGTGCCCGTGTTCGAGTCCGGTTCGGTGCGGGTGCGTCCTTTCACTATATTAATTTTTTGGACAAAATTTATTTGAATTTTTGGACCAAATTGTATATAATCAAATTCTTGGGTACTTAATAAAATTTATTTTTTCATTGGCCTTTTTCGTGTAATTTTTTTGGATGATCTGTTAAACAGTCGATTGTTAACCGACCAAACAGTCGACTGTTAATCAACTTAACAGACGCAGTTTTGAACTAACATGTCTGTTAGAGTTTTGAAAGCTGTCTGAATAGTGACGACTATTCTGGAGGGTGTTCGAATGGCCAAGAACAAGTCTATAAATAGCCTGCCCCACTGCCAGAAAAATTATGTAATTTTCATTGCAAACTTTCTGTGCTTTGAATCTTATTCTCATCTCTCTCGTTCTCTGATATTATTTCGAAGTCAAATATATTTCGTTGAGTGCGTTGGAATTCCTGCAGATTGCTGTGCTGCTTTCGTAGGAGACGAAAATTCATTCTATCTTGGAAAACAATTGATTGATGCCTCTAGCACCATTGAAGGCAGCAAATTCGTTTTAAGGAAACATTGTGAAGTCGGTGGACTCGAATTACATTTTGGATCCTGTTGATCATTTCTTACATTTAGGTGATTCTGTCGGATTGTTTTCGAAGGAGCAACTTCAAACTCTAGAAACAACACATACTACATACATACACACAAGAAAT
>NW_019245693.1:0-1491 GCF_002742605.1 Olea europaea var. sylvestris
AGATATTATCCACCTTGATCTGATCTTAGTCCTATCTGTTTTTCTACTTCTATCTTGAATCTCTTGAACTTTTCAATAGTTTCATAATTGAATTTATCAAGTATTATGACCACTTCTGAAATAATCGTAAGCAAATGTGATGAAAGAAGAGAAACCTCATCTAATTTTAATTAACATGTGCCTCATCTAATTTTAATTAACATGGGTCCATATACATTATTATATATTATTCTAGTAATTATGCAGACCTTTCTACTTTCCAGTAAAAGGAGATTCGGTTATTGTGTCTAACAAGCATGATTTGCACTCGTCAAATAATTAAAAATCAATTGATTCCAAATATACGTCTCTATATAATTTTGAAATTGCATTTTCATTTATGTGACCAAGTGTACAATGCCAAATTTAGGTGTTATTAAGATTATCACTTTTATGAATCTCAATTTCTATTCATATTATAGAATACTCATATTCAAAATATAAATATCATTTTGTAATTTACCATAACCATTACAATCTTATCAAGATAAAATGGAACAACAGTTGTCTTTAAGATTAAAATAATTCATGTACAAATATAAAGTTTATTTAATGTTATGGTAATGGTAGGTACAAAGTAACATTATTCTAATTACAATACTAAGCCTAACAGCAATGATAATAAGTATACTCCTACAGGTAATGTAGTAACCTTTGCTCATCTTTAATGTGCATGTTAATTTCTTTCTTTTATAGTGGTTTATTTTTATTTAGTTTCTACATATTTATATGAATACAATATAGTATCTAATACCCAATAAAACTAATGAAGTAGACATAAACCGTGCAATTTTTCTTCCAATTACCTATCATTTCAAAATGATAACAAAGGTAGGTAGATTTGATATTGTCTTTCTTCACCTTGACCGTCTTCGCCATCTTGAATACTTTCCTAAAGCATTATTTAAACTCTCTCTAACAAATCTTAGAGGAACCAATGACTAAGATTTGCTCACAACAATTTCTGATACTGGGTTTAACAGTTTTAAGCATATTCAATAACTCAATAAGTGTGCATTCATGTTTATTTATATCAAAAGTCATAATTAGCTATGAATTGCTAGAGATTGCAGAATTGAGTCAATGCTTAGTTTATGGTTTATGACTAATTCCAGTTGAGATAACTTCTCAATGCTAATCATCTTCAGTACATGAGCATTGATTGAAGTTTCCTCTGATATTTTGCACCATTGTGGTTGCTTAGAAGTCTCATATACTTCCACACATGATTATTAATCATACGATTCTTTGAAATGAAAAATCATGTGTTAACATCTCTACTTTTATGTTGCTTTTATAACTCATGTAACGTAGTCACAAGCATTATACATGTTGCAGTACTATCGTCATCACCATCTTTATTATAGTAGCCACCTCTTCCTTAAGTGTCCCTGGAAAGGGCTACTCAAGGATATAATCAATTTTCTAATGTTTGAGAACAATTCACAAATT
>NW_019245694.1:0-1490 GCF_002742605.1 Olea europaea var. sylvestris
CTGCATACCGGAGGAAGAAGTGCCTTTGATATTAGAACATTGTCATTCATCTACATATGAAGGGCATTTTGATGCTTCAAAAATAGCAGCGAAAATCCTTCAATCAGGTTTTTACTGGCCTACACTGTTTAAAGATGCTTTTGAATTCGTGAAAATGTGTGATCGATGTTAACGCACCTGAAATATATCCAGGAGAAATGAAATGCCTTTGAATAGTATCCTGGAGGTGGAACTATTCGACGTCTGGGAGATCGACTTCATGGGGCCATTTTCCCCATCCTTCTCTAATCAGTACATATTAGTGGCTATGGATTGCATATCAAAGTGGGTAGAGGCCGTTGGACTGCCTACCAATGATGGGAATGTGGTGATTGAGTTTCTAAAAAGATATATTTTTACCAGCTTTGGAACATCGAAGGATATAATCAGTGACGGGGGCAAAATTTCTGCAATCGTCAGTTCGAACAATTGTTGGCTAAATATGACATTAAACATCGTGTAGCCACTGCATATCATCCCCCAGCGGACAGGTCGAAGTGTCCAATAAACAATTGAAGCGAATACTTGAAGTCACAGTAGGCTCGTCACGAAAGATTTGGTCTAAGAAATTGGACAACGCCTTTGTGGGTATATAGGATTGCATTCAAAACCCCTATAGGAATGTCACCATATCGACTGGTTTTCGGGAAAGCATGTCACTTACCTCTTGAGATAGAACGTCACGCTTACTGGGCAATGAAGAAATTGAATTTGGATTTGAAGGTTGCGGGTGAAAAACGTCTCCTACAACTTAATGAGTTAGATGAGCTCAGAATGGAAGCCTACGAGAATTCAAGAATCTACAAAGAGTGCACTAAGAAATGGCATGACATGCACATTCGGAGGCGTGAATTTATGGTGGGGCAGAAAGTGCTACTCTACAACTCTAGGCTTAAGCTATTTCCAGGAAAACTATGATCGAGGTGGTCTAGTCCGTATACTATTACACAGGTTTTTTCACATGGGGCAGTTTAAACTACTCATGACAGCAAGGGGACATTTAAGGTCAATGGACAGCGTCTGAATCACTATTGGGGGGTGATTTTTCAAAAGAAAAGTCTACCATTCATCTTAGACCACCAGAATAAAGCAACATGGTAAAGTCGAGCTATCGACTATAATCTAGCGCTAGGTGGGAGGCAACCCACTCTATTCTTTTATTAGCTTATTTTTCACATTATTTTTAGAATTATTTCATTTCTGCATTTGCAATTTTTCTAGGTCATTGGTGAGTTTGAAATGATTTTGGGAGTTTGGGGAGTAGAGTTCACACATTTCTACATAAAAGAACGTTTTTATTTTTTCTAATAAAAAATAAAAATTTAAGAGGGAAATATCGTTATGCTTTTCAGAAAGTTTTCTTTTTCAAAAAAAAAAATTTGTCGATGCAATCG
Source organism: Olea europaea var. sylvestris (assembly GCF_002742605.1). Lineage (NCBI taxonomy): Eukaryota > Viridiplantae > Streptophyta > Magnoliopsida > Lamiales > Oleaceae > Olea > Olea europaea. The sequence goes on from NW_019245694.1 coordinate 1,434, forward strand.
CATAGACATAAAGTCTATACGACCGCATAGACACTTACCGAAAGTTAAAAGGGGGAA
>NW_019245695.1:0-1490 GCF_002742605.1 Olea europaea var. sylvestris
TAGAATTTTGTTATACACGTATATTTAAGCCGAGACTTGTGAAATTCATCATACACAAATTATACAAGCCAATGGGCATCATGGAACACAAAAGTAATATCTATTACAACAATGGAGAGTTTGAAAGGAGAGAAAAATCAAGAAACTAGGATTTCGGCCTTTTTACAAGAAAAATAGCGGATTCTTAATGCGAAATTTTCATCTTTTTCCCATTTATGTACTTTAACTCATTCTTATTTTATTCTTTGTTCGTGTGATACCCGCAAGCATACATGATCATTGATAAGTAATAGATTTGCGTGAGTTGAAAGTATCGTTCCGCATGTAATCAATTCAATTCAAATTTACTAATTTCTTATGGAATCTGAATTATGTAAAACAAAATGGAGATTTTGATTTCATTTTTGCTAAATTATTCTAACAAAACAACAAAAGTTCAATTTTTATCAAATTATGGATGATTGTATTGGATTTCGAATTCATCTATTACTATTTATTTCAACTCTTGATTCGTAATCTAATTTCGTTCATGCGTCATAACAATCAATAAAGTTAATGTCTTTAACTTTCTTTTTCAAAACAAATTAATTCTATCTTAATCATGACCCGAATCCATTCTTAGCTCAAATTTGAATAATTAGAACGCAATAAAGTTTAAATTATATATATTATTGCACACGCGATAAATGTTATTCCTAATTAACATCTATTGTACATATATTAATCTTGACCCGCTCTAAACTTATTGTTAGTTTCTCAATATTACAACAAGTAACTAATTAACTAATTGTGGCCAATCACCTAAATAATATTATGGGTATACAAAATTAATCAAGAAATGCAAGAAATACTAAACTACTAATCTTGAATTAAAAATAAATAACAAATAGGGTTCATCTTTATACAATATACAAGCGGATTTAGCCTAACATATTAATATATAAACTACAAGAAGAATAATACAAAAAATATCATCATGATCATGAAAGAATACAAAAATATTGATCTTCAAATTCAAAGTTGAATTTTTCAGTTTCTTGATGTAATTGAGTTTCAATTCCTTGTCATAACTTGATCTTCTCTCTCAAAAGTGATGAATTGACCTCTTACTCTTGATGAATTAAACGATACTATGAGAGGAATTTTATTATTATTATTATTATTATTATTATTATTTTTTTTTTTTTTAAATGTGTAGCACTTGTTTTCTATTTATAAGAGTTAGAAAATAGGTCAAAATCATGTCCAATTTGAGTCCCAAAAGAGTTTGAATCATGAAAGGAAACTACTGATTCGCGTTGGTCATAACTTTTTCTTCCGATATCCGATTTAGGTGATTCAAAGTGCGTTGAAAATCTAACTTAAAGAGCTACAATTTTTTTCAATTCTAATGTTTGCTATCTGACGAATATGTCTCAAGTTGAGGTTAAAAATGTGGAGCATATCTTTTTTGGTTAGAAATTGATTTATGAAAATACTTAAACTCTATT
>NW_019245696.1:0-1490 GCF_002742605.1 Olea europaea var. sylvestris
TCCTTTTGTCGATATCCTTTAGTTACTAATCTAGTCTTAAAAGTATTTAGAGAACCATCAACATTGTATTTCTCCTAAATACCAATTTACATCCAATAGGTTTGGATCCCGTGGTAGATCGACAAGTTTCCAAGTTTTATTAGACATTATCGAATCTATTTCATCTTTAATTGTATCCTTCCAAAAAATGCTATCACGAGAAGCCATAGCTTTTTTATAGGTTTTAAGGTTGGTTTCCACTTGTAGAACAAAAGAAATTGTTCTTAAAACATTCAACTCATTTCCTTCTACTAAGTAAAAGGAGATAAGTTGAGAATCAATTTCATCCGATCCCAAAGACTTCTCAACTCGAGTTCTCTTGCTTCTTCGTGGTTCACTAAACTCATCAACATCTTTAGAAGACACTTCATCACGTGTTCTACTTGAGCTAGGAATGTTTTCAATATTTTCCTTCAATTCATTATCTGATAATAACAAATCTTCAAAGAACTCTACATCAGTTGATTTGATAATCACATAGGCCTCCAAGTTTAACAATCTATAAGATTTACTATATTAGCATATCCAACAAAAGTATATTTAATACCTCTTGGGCTCAATTTGATCCTATTAGGATTTGTGTTCTTGCAATAAGCAAGACACTCCCACACTTTGAAGTATCCAATGTTCGATTTTATTCCTTTCCACAATTTATAAGGAGAAACCTTTGTATGTTTAGAATGAATCCTATTAAGTATCCTATATGCACTTAATAAAGCCTCACCCCATAGATTTCACAACAACTTAGCATATGGCATTAATCATTTCTACTAAGATTCTATTCTTTCTTTTAGCCAAACCGTTTTGTTCGGATGTCCTATGTGCAGAACATTGGTGAATTATGCCATGTTATTCACAATATAAATTAAATTCACTAGAAAAATCTTCATCACCTCTATCACTTTTTAAGGTCTTTATTTTCTTATTTAAGTGATTTTCAACTTCAATCTTATAAATTTTAAACAAATCAAAGGCCTCATATTTATGTTTCATCAAATAAATATAGGTATATCTTGAGCAATCATCTATAAATGTTATGAAATATCCATTTCCACCTCTTGTTAGCATTCCATTCAATTCACATATATCGGAATGAATTAATTCTAAATTGCTAAAAGTCCTCTTAACGCTTTTATAAGGCTTTTTAAACATTTTTGTCTCTACACATGTTTTGCATTTAATGGCATCATTTCCATCATATGAAATTAAGACACAATTTCTCATGCATTTCATGGTACTTTTACCTATGTGACCTAATCTAGCATGCCATAAAGAAAATAAATCAATCATATAAAGCAAAATCAACTTCATTTATTTCATTGTCAATAGTACAAAGTTTGACCATTCCTTCATTTCCAACAAATTTCCTGTTAAGTGATAACACAAGTTTACCGGACTTTAAGACATTTTTAATGCCCGATTTTTCCAAAAGATTTCCACTCACTAAGTTC
>NW_019245697.1:0-1490 GCF_002742605.1 Olea europaea var. sylvestris
TCAGTTTTGCTAGACACAAATAAGAAAAATAAGGAGTCCTAAACTGTGGAACTAACCTTTCATTTGGATGGTTCCTTTTAGTTTATTGTAAGAGAGATCTAGAGACTTGAGTGATGATAGCCCGTGAAGTGAGGAGAAAATGCTATTATTAAAGTGATTTGATTGTAAATGAAGGACCGTCAAATATTTTAGACCTGTTTGTATAACCAAATCCACAATAAGTTACACTATAACATCTAATAAACAACAAACTACTATTTAGTGAAAGGGAGGGCCTGGGAGCAAAATACCAAGAATGCTTTTGATCATACATAATAAGGTACAAGTGAAGTAATGAAAGAGAAGGAAACTAATAATGAATGTGGATAAATAACGACATGAGATGATATACCATAAGTAGTACCCAAGCTTCTAAATTCATTAAAACTTAGGTCGAGCTCCTTTAAATTGATAAAATGATTCAGATCTGTCGAAAAACACAAGTAAAGATATTTAAAGGTCTTCTGACCTAAAAACAATATATCACACTTTCGAAAAGAAAACTCACTTAGCACTGATAGAATATCATCATCGATAATCCCATCATTAGATGCAAAATCAAGAACTTCCAGCTTGATTAATCCGAAGAGTCTTTCACGACCTACACAATGATTTTTAATAAAAAATAATTATATGTTTCGCAAAAGCTATTCAACATTAAAATTATGCCCAGAGACGAAATAATTAAAAAAAAATGGTGTATTCTATATTGAAACACTTAATAATGTTATGGCTTCTGTTTCATCAAGCTATTAAACATTGAAAAGCAATCATAAAATTATTGCTTTTGTGGTAAGGTGTATTCCAATATTAAAGATGAAAATGTCTTATTTGTTATACTTTCAAGTACCAAGCATACCCTTAATTTTTTCCATTTGAATTACTTGGGTTGATTAGCACTATTAATATTTACCTCAATACTATTACCATATACATTTAGTAATAGTAAACTTATTAGGAGGGAACAAATGACAAATGTTTTTGTGTAATAGGAGAGAGTAATTTGCATAATTTTCATGTTCCACTACGGTAAGTAGATTTATCTAAAATGAAACCAAGATTTTCAATTTTACAAACAACTTAAATTAATGATAAAATCTCAAGTTAAGCTTCTGGCTTTTGTATTTTTTTTTTCCATGCACTCTATTTTTGCATTCATAGAATTAGTGAAAGTTCGAACACTATTATCTTCTCTTCACTCCAAAAATTCTTGCACTTATATGCTTTTTCACAAAAATGTTTTACTGTTACTGTATTTTAAAATTATTATTTACTCCCTCAATAATAAGGTTAAATTAGTTGTTTGATCTGAGCTTCTAATAGAGAAAATTAAAGGTTTAGGAAAATTGCTTATCTTATACCGCAACCAAAAAAAAAATTAATTATAATAACTTGATTTATTTTCTAAAGGGTTGATTCTTCGATAATTACATGATCTACAAAATAACCGC
>NW_019245698.1:0-1490 GCF_002742605.1 Olea europaea var. sylvestris
ACTTGACAACAATGCAAGTTACAAACAACGTGTCGAAAATCAGTGTACAAGTAGCAGAGTTCATTCGGTAAGGACCATGCTACATGTACACTATGGTGTACACTTTAGTTTACACTTGGACACATGTCATTACCCTGTAGGACGGTTAAAATTTCAAATAGTTTTCCCATCCAATTGATACTTGACAAAATTGCAAGTGTCAAACAACGTGTCAAAAATCAGTGTACAAATAGCAAAATTCAATCGGTAAGAACCTAACGACATATACACTACGATGTACACTTTAGTTTACACTTTGCCAGGTGATATTACCCTGTTGGATAGTTTAAATTTCAAACTGTTTTCCCATCCAATACTTGACAACAATTCGAGTGTCAAACGTGTCAAAAATCAGTGCACAAATAACAGAGTTCAATCCGTAAGAACCTTGCTACACGTAAGCTATGGTGTACACTTTAGTTTACACTTTGCCACGTGACATAACCCTGTTGGACAGTTTTAATTTCAAACAGTTTTTCAATCCAATTAACACTTGACAACAATGTAAGTATCCAACAACGTGTTGAAAATCAGTGTACAAATAGCAAAGTTCAATCGGTACGGATCTTTCTACAAGTACACTATGGTGTACACTTTAGTTTACCCATTGCCACGTGAAATTACCCTGTTGGATAGTTTAAATTTCAAACAATTTTCCCATCCAATTAACACTTGATAACAATGCAAGTGTTGAACAACGTGTCAAAAATTAGTGTACAATTAGCAAAGTTAAATTGGTAAGAACCTTGCTACGTTTACACTATTGTGTACACTTTGCACTTTGCCTCATGATATTACCCTATAGGACAGTTTAAATTTCAAACAGTTTTTCCATCCAATTGACACTTGACAACGATGCAAGTGTCAAACAACATGTTAAAAATCAGTGTACAAATGGAAAAGCTCAATCGGTAAGAACCGTGCTACATGTACACTATGGTGTTCACTTTAGTTTACAATTTGCCACTTGACCTTACCTTGTTGGGCAATTTAAATTTCTAACAGTTTTCCCATCCAATTTACACTTGACAACAATTCAAGTGTCAAACAGCGTGTCAAAAATCGATGGACAAATAGTAAAGTTCAATTTGTAAGAACCTTGCAACATATACACGATGGTGTACACTTTAGTTTACACTCTGCGATGTGACATTACCCTATTGGAATACTAAATTTCAAACTATTTTCTAATCCAATTGATACTTGACAACGATACAAGTGTCAAACAATGTGTCAAAAATCTGTGCACTAATAGCAAAGTTCAATCGGTATAAACCATGCTACATATACTCTATGGTGTACACTTTAGTATGCACTATGCCACGTGACATTATCCTATTAGACAGTTTAAATTTCTAATAGTTTTCCCATCCAATTGACACTTGACAACAATGCAAGAGTAAAACAACGTGTCAAAAATCAGTGGACAAATAGCAAAGTTCAATATGTAG
>NW_019245699.1:0-1490 GCF_002742605.1 Olea europaea var. sylvestris
TGCAAAAGTTACGCTCAATTCTTCGAACGCCGACAATCCAAGCGTTCCAGATATAAAAGTGCTCATTCGTTCGAAAAATGGCCGAAATCCCACATACGTCTCGACGAAGTTGTGAGTTCAATCCAAAACGGTCGCTACATTTCTAAAAAGTACTTATGGGCCAAAAACGGACACCATGTGCAAAAGTTACGCTCAATTCTTCGTACGTCGACTCTCCAAGCGTTCCAACTCTGCAAGTGCTCAATCTTTCGAAAAATTGTCGAAATACCTCGTACGTCGTTATGAATTCGTGAGTTCAATCCAAAACGGTCGCTACATTTCGAAAAAGTACTTATGGGCCGAAAACGGACACCGTGTACAAAAGTTACGCTCAATTCTTCGTACGTCGACTCTCCAAGCGTTCCAACTCTGCAAGTGCTCAATCTTTCGAAAAATTGTCGAAATACCTCGTACGTCGTTATGAATTCGTGAGTTCAATCCAAAACGGTCGCTACATTTCGAAAAAGTACTTATGGGCCGAAAACGGACACCGTGTACAAAAGTTACGCTCAATTCTTCGTACGTCGACTCTCCAAGAATTCCAATTATGCAAGTGCTCAATCTTTCGAAAAAATGTCGAAATACCTCATACGTCACGATGAATTCGTGAGTTCAATCCAAAACGGTCGCTACATTTCTAAAAACTACTTATGGGCCCGAAACGGACGCCGTTTGCAAAAGTTATGCTCAATTCTTGGAACGTCGACAATCCAAGCGTTCCTAATATGAAAGTGCTCATTCGTTCGAAAAATGGCCGAAATCCCTCATACTTCACGACGAAGTTGTGAGTTCAATCCAAAATGGCCGCTACATTTCGAAAAAGTACTTATGGGCCGAAAACGGATACCGTGTGCAAAAGTTACGCACAATTCTTCGTACGCCGACAATCCAAGCGTTCCAGATATAAAAGTGCTCATTCGTTCGAAAAATGGCCGAAATCCCTCATACGTCTCGACGAAGTTGTGAGTTCAATCCAAAACGGTCGCTACATTTCTAAAAAGTACTTATGGGCCAAAAACGGACACCATGTGCAAAAGTTATGCTCAATTCTTCGTACGCCGACTCTCCAAGCGTTACAAGTATGCAAGTGCTCAATCTTTCGAAAAATTGTCGAAATACCTCGTACATCACGATGAATTCGTGAGTTCAATCCAAAACGGTCGCTACATTTCCAAAAAGTACTTATGGGCCGAAAACGGACACCGTGTGCAAAAGTTACGCTCAATTCTTCGTACGCCGACTCTCCAAGCGTTACAAGTATGCAAGTGCTCAATCTTTCGAAAAATTGTCGAAATACCTCGTACATCACGATGATTTCATGAGTTCAATCCAAAACGATCGCTGCATTTCCAAAAAGTACTTATGGGTCGAAAACGAACACCGTGTGCAAAAGTTACGCTCAATCTTCGTACGTCGACTCTCCAGGCGTTACAAGTATGCAAGTGCTCAAT
>NW_019245700.1:0-1490 GCF_002742605.1 Olea europaea var. sylvestris
TGTCAAGATTATTGTTGTTCACGTGTCAAAAAAATTATATTATTGAATATTTACATTTGACAATTAAGGAATTAGGAATTCTAAGTAACATGTATAATTACAATAAAAAAAAATGTAATTGAAAATGATATAGTAAATGCTAAAAATATTAAAAAATTATGATAAAAAAATGCTATTTAAGATATAACCATGACGATTAAAGAAAGTTATTAAGTCAAAATTATAACAAAAAAATACTGTCAAATTAAAAAAGATTGCACAAAAATAATGTTATAAATATTAAAACCATAACAATAACACAATGCCCCTTTTCAATGGCATCCAAAAAATGTTATAATAGATATACGACATTTAATAACACCACTTACAATAGCATTTCGAAAAATGCTATAGAACATGGTACATGGCATTTTTCGCAAGCTATAGATGACTTGATATGTTGTAGATCATTGAAACATTTTGTTTGGTGCAGCTCCGCTCTCTTTTGAATATGCTACTGACGAAGGACACGCTGCTTTATTCTAATGTAAAGTTCGACTAGCTTTTCGTGGAAGCTGTTTATTTTGTTATTTGAACTTCCAAGAGGTCGGGAATACAGTCATATGAGATAAATTTATTTTGTATCAGCTCTTTTTTACCTTCGAAATTGGGAAATTCAATCTATATTTTCTGTGATTTTGTTTGATTCATTATCGGTGGTATGATCAAACTGTACATGTAGTATATACCAAGGGAAGAAAATCTTAGATTATGGCGAATGATATGTAACTGTATGTATCTGAATGGCTTAGGCTTTGAGTTTGTAAACTGATGCTCCTCATAATGCAGGCACAAAAGTATTGTTCTTTTTTCGTATCTATAAAATAAGGCGTTGGCTTGAACTTGTTGCTCGTTGGCATCACCATTTGTTTCATTTACCGTTAGGAAACATTCGACTTGGAAAATGATATCTAAATAAAAGTTGTAGCTCTTTGAGTTAGCTTTCCAACGCACTTTGAATTACCTCAATCGGATATTGAAAGAAGAAATTATGATAGGAACACTGAAAACTGTGCAGTGTCAACCGGATTACAACCGATCGACCGAAACTGCCTGCAATGAAAATTCTCGTTTTTCTCTAGAATTTAAATATTTATTTTCATCAATTATTTTCTCAAAGGGCCACCCACGTTTTTGGCAATAAAAACCCCCACTAAATTGAAGCATTTAACCTCAAACTTAAATGACACCCATGTTTTCTCTCTTAAATGAAATTTGACCCTTCATTTGCTTTAAGTTATGAAATATTTACCTATAAATATAGACTTCATTTCACTCATTTTTTTCCACACCAAAAGTAAGAGATTTTACATACTAAAGAAAGAGTTTCCAAGAGAGAAAAAGAGAGGGAGGAAAACTATTTTTTTTTAGAAGTTTAAGAAGTGTTTTCAAGTATCAATTCTCAACGGTTTTCAAACATCCAAGGAGTGCATTTCTTTCAACGTCCAAGT
>NW_019245701.1:0-16065 GCF_002742605.1 Olea europaea var. sylvestris
CGCCAACAATCCAAGCATTCCAAATAGGCAAGTGCAAATTCTTTCGAAAAATGGGCAAAATCCCTCATACGTCACGATGAAGCAGTGAGTTCTATCCCAAACGGTCGCTACATTTCCAAAAATTACTTATGGGCCCAAAACGGACGCCGTATGCAAAACTTACGCTCAATTCTTCGAACACCGGAAATGCAAGCGTTCCAAATATGCAAGTGCTCATTCTTTCGAAAAATGGCTGAAATCCCGCATACGTCACTACGAAGTTGTGAGTTCAATCCAAAACGGTCGCTACATTTCCGAAAAGTACTTATGGGCCCAAAACGGACGCCGTATGCAAAAGTTACGCTCAATTCTTCGAACGCCGACAATCCAAGCGTTCCAAATAGGCAAGTGCAAATTCTTTCGAAAAATGGGCAAAATCCCTCATACGTCACGATGAAGCGGTGAGTTCTATCCCAAACGGTCGCTACATTTCCAAAAATTACTTATGGGCCCAAAATGGACACCGTATGCAAAGTTACGCTCAATTCTTCGAACGCCGGCAATGCAAGCGTTCCAAATATGCAAGTGCTCATTCTTTCATAAAATGGCTGAAATCCCACATATGTCACGATGAAGTAGTGAGTTCAATCCAAAATGTTCGCTACATTTCTGAAAAGTACTTATGGGCCCAAAACGGACACCGTATTCAAAAGTTACGCTTAGTTCCTTGAACGCCGACAATCCAAGCGTTCCAAATATGCAAGTGCTCATTCTTTCGAAAAATGGCTGAAATCCCTCATACGTCACGACGAAGTAGTGAGTTCAATCCAAAACGGTCGCTACATTTTCGAAAAGTACTTATGGGCCCTAAATGGACGCCGTATGCAAAAGTTACGCTCAATTCTTCGAACGACAACAATCCAAGCATTCCAAATAGGCAAGTGCAAATTCTTTCGAAAAATGGGCAAAATCCCTCATACGTCACGATGAAGCGGTGAGTTCTATCCCAAACGGTCGCTACATTTCCAAAAATTACTTATGGGCCCAAAACGGACGCCGTATGCAAAAGTTACGCTCAATTCTTCGAACACCGGCAATGCAAGCGTTCCAAATATGCAAATGCTCATTCTTTCGAAAAATGGCTGAAATCCCGCATACGTCACTTCGAAGTTGTGAGTTCAATCCAAAACGGTCGCTACATTTCTGAAAAGTACTTATGGGCCTAAAACGGACGCCGTATGTAAAAGTTACGCTCAATTCTTCGAACGCCGACAAACCAAGCGTTCCAAATAGGCAAGTGCAAATTCTTTCAAAAAATGGGCAAAATCCCTCATACGTCACGATGAAGCGGTGAGTTCTATCCCAAACGGTCGCTACATTTCCAAAAATTACTTATGGGCCCAAAACGGACGTCGTATGCAAAAGTTACGCTCAATTCTTTGAACACCGGCAATGCAAGCGTTCCAAATATGCAAGTGCTCATTCTTTCGAAAAATGGCTAAAATCCCGCATACGTCACAACGAAGAGGTGAGTTCAATCCAAAACGGTCGCTACATTTCCGAAAAGTACTTATGGGCCCAAAATGGACGCAGTATGCAAAAGTTACGCTCAAATCTTCGAACGTCGACAATCCAAGCGTTCCAAATATGCAAGTGCTCATTCTTTTGAAAAATGGCTGAAATCCCGCATACGTCAGTACGAAGTTGTGAGTTCAATCCAAAACGGTCGCTACATTTCCGAAAAGTACTTATGGGCCCAAAATGGACGCAGTATGCAAAAGTTACGCTCAAATCTTCGAACGTCGACAATCCAAGCGTTCCAAATATGCAAGTGCACATTATTTCGAAAAATGGGCAAAATCCCTCATACATCACTATGAAGCGGTGAGTTCTATCCAAAACGGTCGCTACATTTCCAAAAATTACTTATGGGCCCAAAACGGACACCGTATGCAAAAGTTACGCTCAATTCTTCGAACACCGGCAATGCATGCGTTCCAAATATGCAAGTGCGCATTCTTTCAAAAAATGGCTGAATACCCGCATACGTCACTACGAAGTTGTGAGTTCAATCCAAAACGGTCGCTACATTTCCGGAAAGTACTTATGGGCCCAAAACGGACGCCGTATGCAAAAGTTACGCTCAATTCTTCGAACGCGGACAATCCAAGCGTTCCAAATAGGCAAGTGCAAATTCTTTCGAAAAATGGGCAAAATCCCTCATACGTCACGATGAAGCGGTGAGTTCTATCCCAAACGGTCGCTACATTTCCGAAAAGTACTTATGGGCCCAAAACGGACGCCGTATGCAAAAGTTACGCTCAATTCTTCGAACGCGGACAATCCAAGCGTTCCAAATAGGCAAGTGCAAATTCTTTCGAAAAATGGGCAAAATCCCTCATACGTCACGATGAAGCGGTGAGTTCTATCCCAAACGGTCGCTACATTTCCGAAAAGTACTTATGGGCCCAAAACGGACGCCGTATGCAAAAGTTACGCTCAATTCTTCGAACGCGGACAATCCAAGCGTTCCAAATAGGCAAGTGCAAATTCTTTCGAAAAATGGGTAAAATCCTTCATACGTCACGATGAAGCGGTGAGTTCTATCCCAAACGGTCACTACATTTCCAAAAATTACTTATGGGCCCAAAACGGACACCGTATGCAAAAGTTACGCTCAGTTCTTTGAACGCCTACAATCCAAGCGTTCCAAATATGCAAGTGCTCATTCTTTCGAAAAATAGCTAAAATCCTGCATACGTCACGATGAAGAGGTGAGTTCAATGCAAAACGGTCGCTACATTTCCGAAAAGTACTTATGGGCCCAAAACGGACGCCGTATGCAAAAGTTACGCTCAATTCTTCGAACGCCGACAATCCAAGCGTTCCAAATAGGCAAGTGCAAATTCTTTCGAAAAATGGGCAAAATCCCTCATACGTCACGATGAAGCGGTGAGTTCTATCCCAAACGGTCGCTACATTTCCAAAAATTACTTATGGGCCCAAAACGGACGCCGAATGCAAAAGTTACGCTCAATTCTTCGAACGCCGACAATCCAAGCGTTCCAAATAGGCAAGTGCAAATTCTTTCGAAAAATGGGCAAAATCCCTCATACGTCACGATGAAGCGGTGAGTTCTATCCCAAACGGTCGCTACATTTCCAAAAATTACTTATGGGCCCAAAACGGACGCCGAATGCAAAAGTTACGCTCAATTCTTCGAACGCCGACAATCCAAGCGTTCCAAATAGGCAAGTGCAAATTCTTTCGAAAAATGGGCAAAATCCCTCATACGTCACGATGAAGCGGTGAGTTCTATCCCAAACGGTCGCTACATTTCCAAAAATTACTTATGGGCCCAAAACGGACGCCGTATGCAAAAGTTACGCTCAATTCTTCGAACACCGGCAATGCAAGCGTTCCAAATATGCAAGTGCTTATTCTTTCGAAAAATGGCTGAAATCCCGCATACGTCACTACGAAGTTGTGAGTTCAATCCAAAATGGTCGCTACATTTCCGAAAAGTACTTATGGGCCCAAAACGGACGCCGTATGCAAAAGTTACGCTCAATTCTTCGAACGCCGACAATCCAAGCGTTCCAAATAGGCAAGTGCAAATTCTTTCAAAAAATGGGCAAAATCCCTCATACGTCACGATGAAGCGGTGAGTTCTATCCCAAACGGTCGCTACATTTCCAAAAATTACTTATGGGCCCAAAATGGACACCGTATGCAAAAGTTACGCTCAGTTCTTTGAACGCCTACAATCCAAGCGTTCCAAATATGCAACTGCTCATTCTTTTGAAAAATGGCTAAAATCCCGCATACGTCACAACGAAGTGGTGAGTTCAATCCAAAACGGTCGCTACATTTCCGAAAAGTACTTATGGGCCCGAAACGGACGCCGTACGCAAAAGTTACGCTCAATTCTTCGTACGCCAACAATCCAAGCGTTCCAAATATGCAAGTGCTCATTCTTTCGAAAAATGGCTGAAATCCGGCATACGTCACGACGAAGTAGTGAGTTCAATCCAAAACGGTCGCTACATTTCCGAAAAGTACTTATGGGCCCGAAACGGACGCCGTACGCAAAAGTTACGCTCAATTCTTCGTACGCCAACAATCCAAGCGTTCCAAATATGCAAGTGCTCATTCTTTCGAAAAATGGCTGAAATCCGGCATACGTCACGACGAAGTAGTGAGTTCAATCCAAAACGGTCGCTACATTTCCGAAAAGTACTTATGGGCCCGAAACGGACGCCGTACGCAAAAGTTACGCTCAATTCTTCGTACGCCAACAATCCAAGCGTTCCAAATATGCAAGTGCTCATTCTTTCGAAAAATGGCTGAAATCCGGCATACGTCACGACGAAGTAGTGAGTTCAATCCAAAACGGTCGCTACATTTCCGAAAAGTACTTATGGGCCCGAAACGGACGCCGTACGCAAAAGTTACGCTCAATTCTTCGTACGCCAACAATCCAAGCGTTCCAAATATGCAAGTGCTCATTCTTTCGAAAAATGGCTGAAATCCGGCATACGTCACGACGAAGTAGTGAGTTCAATCCAAAACGGTCGCTACATTTCCGAAAAGTACTTATGGGCCCGAAACGGACGCCGTACGCAAAAGTTACGCTCAATTCTTCGTACGCCAACAATCCAAGCGTTCCAAATATGCAAGTGCTCATTCTTTCGAAAAATGGCTGAAATCCGGCATACGTCACGACGAAGTAGTGAGTTCAATCCAAAACGGTCGCTACATTTCCGAAAAGTACTTATGGGCCCGAAACGGACGCCGTACGCAAAAGTTACGCTCAATTCTTCGTACGCCAACAATCCAAGCGTTCCAAATATGCAAGTGCTCATTCTTTCGAAAAATGGCTGAAATCCGGCATACGTCACGACGAAGTAGTGAGTTCAATCCAAAACGGTCGCTACATTTCCGAAAAGTACTTATGGGCCCGAAACGGACGCCGTACGCAAAAGTTACGCTCAATTCTTCGTACGCCAACAATCCAAGCGTTCCAAATATGCAAGTGCTCATTCTTTCGAAAAATGGCTGAAATCCGGCATACGTCACGACGAAGTAGTGAGTTCAATCCAAAACGGTCGCTACATTTCCGAAAAGTACTTATGGGCCCGAAACGGACGCCGTACGCAAAAGTTACGCTCAATTCTTCGTACGCCAACAATCCAAGCGTTCCAAATATGCAAGTGCTCATTCTTTCGAAAAATGGCTGAAATCCGGCATACGTCACGACGAAGTAGTGAGTTCAATCCAAAACGGTCGCTACATTTCCGAAAAGTACTTATGGGCCCGAAACGGACGCCGTACGCAAAAGTTACGCTCAATTCTTCGTACGCCAACAATCCAAGCGTTCCAAATATGCAAGTGCTCATTCTTTCGAAAAATGGCTGAAATCCGGCATACGTCACGACGAAGTAGTGAGTTCAATCCAAAACGGTCGCTACATTTCCGAAAAGTACTTATGGGCCCGAAACGGACGCCGTACGCAAAAGTTACGCTCAATTCTTCGTACGCCAACAATCCAAGCGTTCCAAATATGCAAGTGCTCATTCTTTCAAAAAATGGCTGAAATCCCGCATACGTCACGATGAAGTAGTGAGTTCAATCCAAAATGTTCGCTACATTTCCGAAAAGTACTTATGGGCCCGAAACGGACGCCGTACGCAAAAGTTACGCTCAATTCTTGGAACGCCGACAATCTCAGCGTTCCAAATATGCAAGTGCTCATTCTTTCGAAAAATGGCTGAAATCCCGCTTATGTCACAATGAAGTAGTGAGTTCAATCCAAAACGGTCGCTACAATTCCGAGAAGTACTTATGCGCCCAAAACGGATGCCGTATGCAAAAGTTACGCTCTATTCTTCCAACGCCGACAATCCAAGCGTTCCAAATATGCAAGTGCTCATTCTTTCAAAAAATGGGCAAAATCCCTCATAGGTCACGATGAAGCGGTGAGTTCAATCTAAAACGGTCACTACAATTCCGAAAAGTACTTATGGGCCCAAAACGGACGCCGTACGCAAAAGTTACGCTCAAATCTTCGAACGTCGACAATCCAAGCGTTCCAAATATGCAAGTGCACATTCTTTCGAAAAATGGGCAAAATCCCTCATACATCACGATGAAGCGGTGAGTTCTATCCAAAACGGTCGCTACATTTCCAAAAATTACTTATGGGCCCAAAACGGACACCGTATGCAAAAGTTACGCTCAATTCTTCGAACACCGGCAATGCATGCGTTCCAAATATGCAAGTGCGCATTCTTTCAAAAAATGGCTAAAATCCCGCATACGTCACTACGAAGTTGTGAGTTCAATCCAAAACGGTCGCTACATTTCCGGAAAGTACTTATGGGCCCAAAACAGACGCCGTATGCAAAAGTTACGCCCAATTCTTCGAACGCCGGCAATCCAAGCGTTCCAAATAGGCAAGTGCAAATTCTTTCGAAAAATGGGCAAAATCCCTCATACGTCACGATGAAGCGGTGAGTTCTATCCGAAACGGTCGCTACATTTCCAAAAATTACTTATGGGCCCAAAACGGACACCGTATGCCAAAGTTACGCTCAGTTCTTTGAACGCCTACAATCCAAGCGTTCCAAATATGCAAGTGCTCATTCTTTCGAAAAATGCCTAAAATCCTGCATACGTCACGACGAAGTGGTGAGTCCAATGTAAAACGGTCGCTACATTTCCGAAAAGTACTTATGGGCCCAAAACGGACGCCGTATGCAAAAGTTACGCTCAATTCTTCGAACGCGGACAATCCAAGCGTTCCAAATAGGCAAGTGCAAATTCTTTCGAAAAATGGGTAAAATCCTTCATACGTCACGATGAAGCGATGAGTTCTATCCCAAACGGTCGCTACATTTCCAAAAATTACTTATGGGCCCAAAACGGACACCGTATGCAAAAGTTACGCTTAGTTCTTTGAACGCCTACAATCCAAGCGTTCCAAATATGCAAGTGCTCATTCTTTTGAAAAATAGATAAAATCCTGCATACGTCACGACGAAGAGGTGAGTTCAATGCAAAACGGTCGCTACATTTCCGAAAAGTACTTATGGGCCCAAAACGGACGCCGTATGCAAAAGTTACGCTCAATTCTTCGAACACCGGCAATGCAAGCGTTCCAAATATGCAAGTGCTCATTCTTTTGAAAAATGGCTGAAATCCCGCATACGTCAGTACGAAGTTGTGAGTTCAATCCAAAACGGTCGCTACATTTCCGAAAAGTACTTATGGGCCCAAAACGGACACCGTATGCAAAAGTTACGCTTAGTTCTTTGAACGCCTACAATCCAAGCGTTCCAAATATGCAAGTGCTCATTCTTTTGAAAAATAGATAAAATCCTGCATACGTCACGACGAAGAGGTGAGTTCAATGCAAAACGGTCGCTACATTTCCGAAAAGTACTTATGGGCCCAAAACGGACGCCGTATGCAAAAGTTACGCTCAATTCTTCGAACACCGGCAATGCAAGCGTTCCAAATATGCAAGTGCTCATTCTTTTGAAAAATGGCTGAAATCCCGTAAACGTCAGTACGAAGTTGTGAGTTCAATCCAAAACGGTCGCTACATTTCTGAAAAGTACTTATGGGCCAAAAACGGACGCCGTATGCAAAACTTACGCTCAATTCTTCGAACACTGGCAATGCAAGCTTTCCAAATATGCAAGTGCTCATTCTTTCGAAAAATTGCTAAAATGCAAGTGCTCATTCTTTCGAAAAATTGCTAAAATGCAAGTGCTCATTCTTTCGAAAAATTGCTAAAATGCAAGTGCTCATTCTTTCAAAAAGTGGCTGAAATCCCGCATACGTCATGATGAAGTAGTGAGTTCAATCCAAAATGTTCGCTACATTTCCGAAAAGTACTTATGGGCCAAAAATGGATGCCATAAGCAAAAGTTAAGCTCAATTCTTCGAACGTCGACAATCCAAGCGTTCCAAATATGCAAGTGCTCATTCTTTCGAAAAATGGCTGAAATCCGGCATACGTCACGACGAAGTAGTGAGTTCAATCCAAAACTGTCGCTACAATTCCGAAAAGTACTTATGGGCCCAAAACGGACGCCGTATGCAAAAGTTATGCTCAATTCTTTGAACGCCGACAATCCAAGCGTTACAAATATGCAAGTGCACATTCTTTTGAAAAATGGGCAAAATCCCTCTTACGTCACGATGAAGCGGTGAGTTCTATCCAAAACGGTCGCTACATTTCCAAAAATTACTTATGGGCCGAAAACGGACCCCATATGCAAAAGTTAAGCTCAATTCTTTGAACGTCGACAATCCAAGCGTTCCAAATATGCAAGTGCTCATTCTGTCGGAAAATGGCTGAAATCCCGCATACGTCACGATGAAGTAGTGAGTTCAATCCAAAATGTTCGCTAGATTTCCGAAAAGTACTTATGGGCCCGAAACGGACGCCGTACGCAAAAGTTACGCTCAATTCTTGGAACGCCGACAATCTCAGCGTTCCAAATATGCAAGTGCTCATTCTTTCGAAAAATGGCTGAAATCCAGCTTACGTCACGATGAAGTAGTGAGTTCAATCCAAAACGGTCGCTACAATTCCGAGAAGTACTTATGGGCCCAAAACGGATGCCGTATGCAAAAGTTACGCTCTATTCTTCCAACGCCGACAATCCAAGCGTTCCAAATATGCAAGTGCTCATTCTTTCAAAAAATGGGCAAAATCCCTCATAGGTCACGATGAAGCGGTGAGTTCAATACAAAACGGTCACTACAATTCCGAAAAGTACTTATGGGCCCAAAACGGACGCCGTACGCAAAAGTTACGCTCAATTCTTCGAACGTCGACAATCCAAGCGTTCCAAATATGCAAGTGCTCATTCTTTCGAAAAATGGCTGAATTCACGTATACGTCTCTACGAAGTTGTGAGTTCAATCCAAAACAATCGCTACATTTCCGAAAAGTACTTATGGGCCCAAAACGGACGCCGTATGCAAAAGTTACGCTCAATTCTTCGAACGTCGACAATCCAAGCGTTTCAAATATGCAAGTGCTCATTCTTTAGAAAAATGGCTGAAATCCCGCATACGTCACGATGAAGTTGTGAGTTCATTCCGAAACGGTTGTTACATTTTCGAAAAGTACTTATGGGCCCAAAACGGACGCCGTATTCAAAAGTTACGCTCAATTCTTTGAACGCCGACAATCCAAGCGTTCCAAATATGGAAGTGCTCATTCTTTCGAAAAATGGCTGAAATCCCGCATACGTCACGACAAAGTAGTGAGTTCAATCCAAAACGGTCGCTACATTTCCGAAAAGTACTTATGGACCCAAAACGGACGTCGTATGCAAAAGTTACGCTCAATTTTTCGAACGCCGACAATCCAAGCGTTCCAAATAGGCAAGTGCAAATTCTTTCGAAAAATGGGCAAAATCCCTCATACGTCACGATGAAGCGGTGAGTTCTATCCCAAACGGTAGCAACATTTCCAAAAATTACTTATGGGCCCAAAATGGACACCGTATGCAAAGTTACGCTCAATTCTTCGAACGTCGGCAATGCAAGCGTTCCAAATATGCAAGTGCTCATTCTTTCATAAAATGGCTGAAATCCCACATATGTCACGATGAAGTAGTGAGTTCAATCCAAAATGTTCGCTACATTTCTGAAAAGTACTTATGGGCCCAAAACGGACGCCGTATGCAAAAGTTACGCTCAATTCTTCGAACGCCGACAATCCAAGCGTTCCAAATATGCAAGTGCTCAATCTTTAGAAAAATGGCTGGAATCCCGCATACAGCACTACGAAGTTGTGAGTTCAATCCAAAACGGTCGCTACATTTCCGAAATGTACTTATGGGCCTAAAACGGACGCCGTATGCAAAAGTTACGCTCAATTCTTCGAACATCGGCAATGCAAGCGTTCCAAATATGCAAGTGCTCATTTTTTCGAAAAATGGATGAAATCCCGCATACATCATGATGAAGTAGTGAGTTCAATCCAAAATGTTCGCTACATTTCCGAAAAGTACTTATGGGCCCAAAACGGTCGCCGTATGCAAAAGTTACGCTAATTCTTCGAACGCCGACAATCCAAGCGTTCCAAATATGCAAGTGCTCAATCTTTCGAAAAATGGCTGAAATCCCGCGTACGCCACTACGAAGTTGTGAGTTCAATCCAAAACGGTTGCTACATTTCCGAAAAGTACTTATGGGCCCAAAACGGACACCGTATGCAAAAGTTACGCTCAGTTCTTTGAACGCCTACAATCCAAGCGTTCCAAATATGCAAGTGCTCATTCTTTCGAAAAATTGCTGAAATCCCGTATACGTCACGACGAAATTGTGAGTTCAATCTAAAATGGTCGCTACATTTCCGAAAAGTACTTATGGGCCCAAAACGGACGTCGTATGCAAAAGTTACG
This sequence comes from Olea europaea var. sylvestris, assembly GCF_002742605.1. Classification (NCBI taxonomy): domain Eukaryota; kingdom Viridiplantae; phylum Streptophyta; class Magnoliopsida; order Lamiales; family Oleaceae; genus Olea; species Olea europaea. The sequence continues at coordinate 10,410 of NW_019245701.1, forward strand.
CTCAATTCTTCGAACGCCGGCAATGCAAGCGTTCCAAATATGCAAGTGCTCATTCTTTCATAAAATGGCTGAAATCCCACATATGTCACGATGAAGTAGTGAGTTCAATCCAAAATGTTCGCTACATTTCTGAAAAGTACTTATGGGCCCAAAACGGACGCGGTTTGCAAAAGTTACGCTCAATTCTTCGAACGTCGACAATCCAAGCGTTCCAAATATGCAAGTGCTTATTCTTTAGAAAAATGTCTGAAATCCTGCATACGTCTCTACGAAGTTGTGAGTTCAATCCAAAACAATCGCTACATTTCCGAAAAGTACTTATGGGCCCAAAACGGACGCTGTAAGCAAAAGTTACGCTCAATTCTTCGAACGTCGTCAATCCAAGCGTTCCAAATATGCAAGTGCTCATTCTTTCGAAAAATGGCTGAAATCCCGCATACGTCACGACGAAGTAGTGAGTTCAATCCAAAACGATCGCTACATTTCCGAAAAGTACTTATGGGCCCAAAACGGACGCTGTAAGCAAAAGTTACGCTCAATTCTTCGAACGTCGTCAATCCAAGCGTTCCAAATATGCAAGTGCTCATTCTTTCGAAAAATGGCTGAAATCCCGCATACGTCACGACGAAGTAGTGAGTTCAATCCAAAACGATCGCTACATTTCCGAAAAGTACTTATGGGCCCAAAACGGACGCTGTAAGCAAAAGTTACGCTCAATTCTTCGAACGTCGTCAATCCAAGCGTTCCAAATATGCAAGTGCTCATTCTTTTGAAAAATGGGCAAAATCCCTCATAGGTCACGATGAAGCGGTGAGTTCAATACAAAACGGTCACTACAATTCCGAAAAGTACTTATGGGCCCAAAACGGAAGCCGTACGTAAAAGTTACGCTCAATTCTTCGAACGCCGGCAATGCAAGCGTTCCAAATATGCAAGTGCTCATTTGTTCGAAAAATGGATGAAATCCCGCATACATCATGATGAAGTAGTGAGTTCAATCCAAAATGTTCGCTACATTTCCGAAAAGTACTTATGGGCCCAAAACGGACGCTGTAAGCAAAAGTTACGCTCAATTCTTCGAATGTCGACAATCCAAGCGTTCCAAATATGCAAGTGCTCATTTGTTCGAAAAATGGATGAAATCCCGCATACATCATGATGAAGTAGTGAGTTCAATCCAAAATGTTCGCTACATTTCCGAAAAGTACTTATGGGCCCAAAACGGACGCTGTAAGCAAAAGTTACGCTCAATTCTTCGAATGTCGACAATCCAAGCGTTCCAAATATGCAAGTGCTCATTTGTTCGAAAAATGGATGAAATCCCGCATACATCATGATGAAGTAGTGAGTTCAATCCAAAATGTTCGCTACATTTCCGAAAAGTACTTATGGGCCCAAAACGGACGCTGTAAGCAAAAGTTACGCTCAATTCTTCGAACGCCGACAATCCAAGCGTTCCAAATATGCAAGTGCTCAATCCTTCGAAAAATGGCTGAAATCCTGCATACGTCACAACAAAGTAGTGAGTTCAATTCAAAATGGTCGCTACATTTCCGAAAAGTACTTATGGCCCCAAAACGGACGTCGTATGCAAAAGTTACGCTCAATTCTTCGAATGTCGACAATCCAAGCGTTCCAAATATGCAAGTGCTCAATCTTTCGAAAAATGGCTGAAATCCCGCATACGTCGCAACAAAGTAGTGAGTTCAATTCAAAACGGTCGCTACATTTTCGAAAAGTACTTATGGCCCCAAAACGGACGTCGTATGCAAAAGTTACGCTCTATTCTTCAAACGCCGACAATCCAAGCGTTCCATGAGCTCAATCCAAAACGGTCGCTGTCGCAACAAAGTAGTGAGTTCAATTCAAAACGGTCGCTACATTTTCGAAAAGTACTTATGGCCCCAAAACGGACGTCGTATGCAAAAGTTACGCTCTATTCTTCAAACGCCGACAATCCAAGCGTTCCATGAGCTCAATCCAAAACGGTCGCTGTCGCAACAAAGTAGTGAGTTCAATTCAAAACGGTCGCTACATTTTCGAAAAGTACTTATGGCCCCAAAACGGACGTCGTATGCAAAAGTTACGCTCTATTCTTCAAACGCCGACAATCCAAGCGTTCCATGAGCTCAATCCAAAACGGTCGCTGTCGCAACAAAGTAGTGAGTTCAATTCAAAACGGTCGCTACATTTTCGAAAAGTACTTATGGCCCCAAAACGGACGTCGTATGCAAAAGTTACGCTCTATTCTTCAAACGCCGACAATCCAAGCGTTCCATGAGCTCAATCCAAAACGGTCGCTGTCGCAACAAAGTAGTGAGTTCAATTCAAAACGGTCGCTACATTTTCGAAAAGTACTTATGGCCCCAAAACGGACGTCGTATGCAAAAGTTACGCTCTATTCTTCAAACGCCGACAATCCAAGCGTTCCATGAGCTCAATCCAAAACGGTCGCTGTCGCAACAAAGTAGTGAGTTCAATTCAAAACGGTCGCTACATTTTCGAAAAGTACTTATGGCCCCAAAACGGACGTCGTATGCAAAAGTTACGCTCTATTCTTCAAACGCCGACAATCCAAGCGTTCCATGAGCTCAATCCAAAACGGTCGCTGTCGCAACAAAGTAGTGAGTTCAATTCAAAACGGTCGCTACATTTTCGAAAAGTACTTATGGCCCCAAAACGGACGTCGTATGCAAAAGTTACGCTCTATTCTTCAAACGCCGACAATCCAAGCGTTCCATGAGCTCAATCCAAAACGGTCGCTGTCGCAACAAAGTAGTGAGTTCAATTCAAAACGGTCGCTACATTTTCGAAAAGTACTTATGGCCCCAAAACGGACGTCGTATGCAAAAGTTACGCTCTATTCTTCAAACGCCGACAATCCAAGCGTTCCATGAGCTCAATCCAAAACGGTCGCTGTCGCAACAAAGTAGTGAGTTCAATTCAAAACGGTCGCTACATTTTCGAAAAGTACTTATGGCCCCAAAACGGACGTCGTATGCAAAAGTTACGCTCTATTCTTCAAACGCCGACAATCCAAGCGTTCCATGAGCTCAATCCAAAACGGTCGCTGTCGCAACAAAGTAGTGAGTTCAATTCAAAACGGTCGCTACATTTTCGAAAAGTACTTATGGCCCCAAAACGGACGTCGTATGCAAAAGTTACGCTCTATTCTTCAAACGCCGACAATCCAAGCGTTCCATGAGCTCAATCCAAAACGGTCGCTGTCGCAACAAAGTAGTGAGTTCAATTCAAAACGGTCGCTACATTTTCGAAAAGTACTTATGGCCCCAAAACGGACGTCGTATGCAAAAGTTACGCTCTATTCTTCAAACGCCGACAATCCAAGCGTTCCATGAGCTCAATCCAAAACGGTCGCTGTCGCAACAAAGTAGTGAGTTCAATTCAAAACGGTCGCTACATTTTCGAAAAGTACTTATGGCCCCAAAACGGACGTCGTATGCAAAAGTTACGCTCTATTCTTCAAACGCCGACAATCCAAGCGTTCCATGAGCTCAATCCAAAACGGTCGCTGTCGCAACAAAGTAGTGAGTTCAATTCAAAACGGTCGCTACATTTTCGAAAAGTACTTATGGCCCCAAAACGGACGTCGTATGCAAAAGTTACGCTCTATTCTTCAAACGCCGACAATCCAAGCGTTCCATGAGCTCAATCCAAAACGGTCGCTGTCGCAACAAAGTAGTGAGTTCAATTCAAAACGGTCGCTACATTTTCGAAAAGTACTTATGGCCCCAAAACGGACGTCGTATGCAAAAGTTACGCTCTATTCTTCAAACGCCGACAATCCAAGCGTTCCATGAGCTCAATCCAAAACGGTCGCTGTCGCAACAAAGTAGTGAGTTCAATTCAAAACGGTCGCTACATTTTCGAAAAGTACTTATGGCCCCAAAACGGACGTCGTATGCAAAAGTTACGCTCTATTCTTCAAACGCCGACAATCCAAGCGTTCCATGAGCTCAATCCAAAACGGTCGCTGTCGCAACAAAGTAGTGAGTTCAATTCAAAACGGTCGCTACATTTTCGAAAAGTACTTATGGCCCCAAAACGGACGTCGTATGCAAAAGTTACGCTCTATTCTTCAAACGCCGACAATCCAAGCGTTCCATGAGCTCAATCCAAAACGGTCGCTACATTTTCGAAAAGTACTTATGGGCCCAACACGGACGCCGTACGCAAAAGTTACGCTCAATTCTTCGAACGTCGACAATCCAAGCGTTCCAAATATGCAAGTGCTCATTCTTTCGAAAAATGTCTGAAATCCTGCATACGTCTCTACAAAGTTATGAGTTCAATCCAAAACAATCGCTAAATTTCCGAAAAGTACTTATGGGCCCAAAACGGACGCCGTATGCAAAAGTTACGCTCAATTCTTCGAACGTCGACAATCCAAGCGTTCCAAATATGCAAGTGCTCATTCTTTAGAAAAATGGCTGAAATCCCGCATACGTCACTACGAAGTTGTGAGTTCAATCCAAAATGGTCGCTACATTTCCAAAAATTACTTATGGGCCCAAAACGGACACCGTATGCAAAAGTTACGCTCAGTTCTTTGAACGCCGACAATCCAAGCGTTCCAAATATGCAAGGCTCATTCTTTCAAAAAATGGCTGAAATCCCGCATACGTCACGACGAAGTAGTGAGTTCAATCCAAAACGATCGCTACATTTCCGAAAAGTACTTATGGGCCCAAAACGGACGCCGTATGCAAAAGTTATGCTCAATTCTTCAAACGCCGGCAATGCAAGCGTTCCAAATATGCAAGTGCTCATTCTTTCGAAAAATGGCTGAAATCCCGCATACGTCACTACGAAGTTGTGAGTTAAATCCAAAATGGTCGTTACATTTCTGAAAAGTACTTATGAGCCCAAAATGGACGCCGTATGCAAAAGTTACGCTCTATTCTTCAAACGCCGACAATCCAAGCGTTCCAAATATGCAAGTGCTCATTCTTTTGAAAAATGGGCAAAATCCCTCATAGGTCACGATGAAGCGGTGAGTTCAATACAAAACGATCACTACAATTCCGAAAAGTACTTATGGGCCCAAAACGGAAGCCGTACGCAAAAGTTACGCTCAATTCTTCGAACACCGGCATTGCAAGCGTTCCAAATATGCAAGTGCTCATTTGTTCGAAAAATGGATGAAATCCCGCATACATCATGATGAAGTAGTGAGTTCAATCCAAAATGTTCGCTACATTTCCGAAAAGTACTTATGGGCCCAAAACGGACGCTGTATGCAAAAGTTACGCTCAATTCTTCGAACGCCGACAATCCAAGCGTTCCAAATATGCAACTGCTCAATCTTTAGAAAAATGGCTGGAATCCTACATACGTCACTACGAAGTTGTGAGTTCAATCCAAAACGGTCGCTATATTTCCGAAATGTACTTATGGGCCCAAAACGGACGTCGTATGCAAAAGTTACGCTCAATTCTTCGAACACCAGCAATGCAAGCGTTCCAAATATGCAAGTGCTCATTTTTTTGAAAAATGGATGAAATCCCGCATACATCATGATGAAGTAGTGAGTTCAATCCAAAATGTTCGCTACATTTCCGAAAAGTACTTATGGGCCCAAAACAGACGCCGTATGCAAAAGTTACGCTCAATTCTTCGAACGCCGACAATCCAA
>NW_019245701.1:16108-39000 GCF_002742605.1 Olea europaea var. sylvestris
GCTCAATTCTTTGAACGCCGACAATCCAAGCGTTCCTAATGTGCAAGTTCTCATTCTTTCGAAAAATGGCTGAAATCCCGCATACGTCACAACAAAGTAGTGAGTTCAATTCAAAACGGTCGCTACATTTCCGAAAAGTACTTATGGCCCCAAAACGGACGTCATATGCAAAAGTTACGCTCAATTCTTCGAATGCCGACAATCCAAGCGTTCCAAATATGCAAGTGCTCAATCTTTCAAAAAATGGCTGAAATCCCGCATACGTCGCAACAAAGTAGTGAGTTCAATCCAAAACGGTCGCTACATTTCCGAAAAGTACTTATGGCCCCAAAACGGACGTCGTATGCAAAAGTTACGCTCAATTCTTCGAATGCCGACAATCCAAGCATTCCAAATATGCAAGTGCTTAATCTTTCGAAAAATGGCTAAAATCCCGCATACGTCACTAAGAAGTTGTGAGTTCAATCCAAAACGGTCGCTACATTTTCGAAAAGTACTTATGGGCCCAAAACGGACGCCAAATGCAAAAGTTACACTCAATTCTTCAAACGCCGACAATCCAAGCTTTCCAAATATGCAAGTGCTCATTGTTTTGAAAAATGGCTGAAATCCCGCATACGTCACGACGAAGTTGTGAGTTCAATCCAAAACGGTCGTTACATTTCCGAAAAGTACTTATTGGCCCAAAACGGACGCCGTATGCAAAAGTTACGCTCTATTCTTCAAACGCCGACAATCCAAGCGTTCCAAATATGCAAGTGCTCATTCTTTCGAAAAATGGGCAAAATCCCTCATAGGTCACGATGAAGCGGTGAGTTCAATACAAAACGGTCACTACAATTCCGAAAAGTACTTATGGGCCCAAAACGGACGCCGTACGCAAAAGTTACGCTCAATTCTTCGAACGTCGACAATCCAAGCGTTCCAAATATGCAAGTGCTAATTCTTTCCAAAAATGAGCGAAATCCTTCATAGGTCACGATGAAGCGGTGAGTTCAATCCAAAACGATCGCTACATTTCCGAAAAGTACTTATGGGCCCAAAACGGACGCCGTATGCAAAAGTTATGCTCAATTCTTCGAACGCCGACAATCCAAGCGTTCCAAGTATGCAAGTGCTCTTTCTTTCGAAAAATGGCTGAAATCCCGCATACGTCACTACGAAGTTGTGAGTTCAATCCAAAACGATCGCTACATTTCCGAAAAGTTCTTATGGGCCCAAAATGGACGCCGTACGCAAAAGTCACGCTCAATTCTTCGAACGCCGACAATCCAAGCGTTCCAAATATGCAAGTGCTCATTCTTTCGAAAAATGGGCAAAATCCCTCATAGGTCACGATGAAATGGTGAGTTCAATACAAAACGGTCTCTACAATTTCGAATAGTACTTATGGGCCCAAAATGGACGCCGTACGCAAAAGTCACGCTCAATTCTTCGAACGTCGACAATCCAAGCGTTCCAAATATGCAAGTGCTCATTCCTTAGAAAAATGGCTGAAATCCCGTATACGTCATGACGAAGTAGTGAGTTCAATCCAAAACGGTCGCTGCATTTCCGAAAAGTACTTATGGTCCCAAAACGGACGCCGTATGCAAAAGTTATGCTCAATTCTTCGAACGCTGACAATCCAAGCTTTCCAAATATGCAAGTGCTCATTCTTTCGAAAAATGGCTGAAATCCCGCATACGTCACGATGATGTAGTGAGTTCAATCCAAAATGTTTGCTACATTTCCAAAATGTACTTATGGGCCCAAAGCGGACGCCGTATGCAAAAGTTATGCTCAATTCTTCGAACGCGGACAATCCAAGCTTTCCAAATATGCAAGTGTTCATTCTTTCACAAATTGGCTGAAATCCCGCATACGTAACGATGAAGTAGTGAGTTCAATCCAAAACGGTCGCTACATTTTCGAAAAGTACTTATGGGCCCAAAACGTACGCCGTATGCAAAAGTTATGCTCAGTTCTTCGAACGCCTCCAAATATGGAAGTGCTCATTCTTTCGAAAAATGGCTGAAATCCCACATACGTCTCTACGAAGTTGTGAGTTTAATCCAAAACGATCCCTACATTTTCGAAAAGTACTTATTGGCTCAAAACGGACGCCTTATGCAAAAGTTACGCTCAATTCTTCGAACGTCGACAATCCAAACGTTCCAAATATGCAAGTGCTCATTCTTTAGAAAAATGGCTGAAATCCCGTATACGTCACGACGAAGTTGTGAGTTCAATCCAAAACGGTCGTTACATTTCCGAACAGTACTTATGGGCCCAAAACGGACGCCGTATGCAAAAGTTACGCTCAATTCTTCGAACGTCGTCAATCCAAACGTTCCAAATATGCAAGTGCTCATTCTTTAGAAAAATGGCTGAAATCCCACATACGTCATGACGAAGTTGTGTGTTCAATCCAAAACGGTCGTTACATTTCCGAAAAGTACTTATGGGCCCAAAACGGACGCCGTATGCAAAAGTTTCGCTCAATTCTTTGAACGCCGACAATCCAAGCGTTCCAAATATGGAAGTGCTCATTCTTTTGAAAAATGGCTGAAATCCCGCATACGCCACGACGAAGTTGTGAGTTCAATCCAAAACGGTCGCTACATTTCCGAAAAGTACTTATGAGCCCAAAACAGACGCAGTATGCAAAAGTTATGCTCAATTCTTCGGACGCCGACAATCCAAGCGTTCCAAATATGCAAGTGCTCATTCTTTAGAAAAATGGCTGAAATCCCGTATACGTCACGACGAAGTAGTGAGTTCAATCCAAAACGGTCGCTGCATTTCCGAAAAGTACTTATGGTCCCAAAATAGACGCCGTATGCAAAAGTTATGCTCAATTCTTCGAACGCGAACAATCCAAGCTTTCCAAATATGCAAGTGCTCATTCTTTCGAAAAATGTCTGAAATCCCGCATACGTCATGATGAAGTAGTGAGTTCAATCCAAAATGTTCGCTACATTTCCGAAAAGTACTTATGGGCCCAAAACGGACGCCGTATGCAAAAGTTCCGCTCAATTCTTCGAACGCCGACAATCCAAGCGTTCCAAATATGTAAGTGCTCAATCTTTCGAAAAATGGCTGAAATCCCGCATACGTCGCAACAAAGTAGTGAGTTCAATCCAAAACGGTCGCTACATTTCCGAAAAGTACTTATGGGCCCAAAACGGACGTTATATGCAAAAGTTACGCTCAATTCTTCAAACGCCGACAATCCAAGCGTTCCAAATATGCAAGTGCTCATTCTTTCGAAAAATGGGCAAAATCCCTCATAGGTCACGATGAAGTGGTGAGTTCAATACAAAACGGTCACTACAATTCCGAAAAGTACTTATGGGCCATAAACGGACGCCGTACGCAAAAGTTACGCTCAATTCTTCGAACGTTGACAATCCAAGCGTTCCAAATATGCAAGTGCTAATTCTTTCCAAAAATAAGCGAAATCCCTCATAGGTCACGATGAAGTGGTGAGTTCAATCCAAAACGATCGCTACATTTCTGAAAAGTACTTATGGGCCCAAAACGGACACCGTAAGCAAAAGTTACGCTCAATTCTTCGAACACCGGCAATGCAAGCGTTCCAAATATGCAAGTGCTCATTCTTTCAAAAAATGGCTGAAATCCCGCATACGTCACGACGAAGTTGTGAGTTCAATCCAAAACGGTCGCTACATTTTCGAAAAGTACTTATGGGCCCCAAACAGACGCAGTATGTAAAAGTTACGCTCAATTCTTCGGACGCCGACAATCCAAGCGTTCCAAATATGCCAGTGCTCATTCCTTAGAAAAATGGCTGAAATCCCGTATACGTCACGACTAAGTAGTGAGTTCAATCTAAAACGGTCGCTGCATTTCCGAAAAGTACTTATGGTCCCAAAACAGACGCCGTATGCAAAAGTTATGCTCAATTCTTCGAACGCGGACAATCCAAGCTTTCCAAATATGCAAGTGCTCATTCTTTCGAAAAATGGCTGAAATCCCGCATACGTCACGATGATGTTGTGAGTTCAATCCAAAATGTTTGCTACATTTCCAAAATGTACTTATGGGCCCAAAGCGGACGCCATATGCAAAAGTTACGCTCAATTCTTCGAACGCCGACAATCCAAGCGTTCCAAATTTGTAAGTGCTCAATCTTTCGAAAAATGGCTGAAATCCCGCATACGTCGCAACAAAGTAGTGAGTTCAATCCAAAACGGTCGCTACATTTTCGAAAAGTACTTATGGGCCCAAAACGGACGTCGTATGATAAAGTTACGCTCAATTCTTCAAACGCCGACAATCCAAGCGTTCCAAATATGCAAGTGCTCATTCTTTCGAAAAATGGGCAAAATCCCTCATAGGTCACGATGAAGCGGTGAGTTCAATACAAAACGGTCACTACAATTCCTAAAAGTACTTATTGGCCTAAAACGGACGCTGTACGCAAAAGTTACGCTCAATTCTTCGAACGTCGACAATCCAAGCGTTCCAAATATGCAAGTGCTAATTCTTTCCAAAAATAAGTGAAATCCCTCATAGGTCACGATGAAGCAGTGAGTTCAATCCAAAACGATCGCTACATTTCCGAAAAGTACTTATGGGCCCAAAACGGTCGCCGTATGCAAAAGTTACGCTTAATTCTTCGAACACCGGCAATGCAAGCGTTCCAAATATGCAAGTGCTCATTCTTTCGAAAAATGGTTGAAATCCCGCATGCGTCACTACGAAGTTGTGAGTTCAATCCAAAACGGTCGCTACATTTCCAAAAAGTTCTTATGGGCCCAAAACGGACGCCGTATGCAAAAGTTATGCTCAATTCTTCGAACGTCGACAATCCAAGCGTTCCAAATATGCAAGGGCTCATTCTTTCAAAAAATGGCTAAAATCCCTCATACGTCACGATGAAGCGGTGAGTTCTATCTAAAACGGTCGCTACATTTCCGAAAAGTACTTATGGCCCCAAAACGGACGCCGTATGCAAAAGTTATGCTCAATTCTTCGAACGTCGACAGTCCAAGCGTTCCAAATATGCAAGGGCTCATTCTTTCAAAAAATGGCTAAAATCCCTCATACGTCACGATGAAGCGGTGAGTTCTATCTAAAACGGTCGCTACATTTCCGAAAAGTACTTATGGCCCCAAAACGGACGCCGTATGCAAAAGTTATGCTCAATTCTTCGAACGTCGACAGTCCAAGCGTTCCAAATATGCAAGGGCTCATTCTTTCAAAAAATGGCTAAAATCCCTCATACGTCACGATGAAGCGGTGAGTTCTATCTAAAACGGTCGCTACATTTCCGAAAAGTACTTATGGCCCCAAAACGGACGCCGTATGCAAAAGTTATGCTCAATTCTTCGAACGTCGACAGTCCAAGCGTTCCAAATATGCAAGGGCTCATTCTTTCAAAAAATGGCTAAAATCCCTCATACGTCACGATGAAGCGGTGAGTTCTATCTAAAACGGTCGCTACATTTCCGAAAAGTACTTATGGCCCCAAAACGGACGCCGTATGCAAAAGTTATGCTCAATTCTTCGAACGTCGACAGTCCAAGCGTTCCAAATATGCAAGGGCTCATTCTTTCAAAAAATGGCTAAAATCCCTCATACGTCACGATGAAGCGGTGAGTTCTATCTAAAACGGTCGCTACATTTCCGAAAAGTACTTATGGCCCCAAAACGGACGCCGTATGCAAAAGTTATGCTCAATTCTTCGAACGTCGACAGTCCAAGCGTTCCAAATATGCAAGGGCTCATTCTTTCAAAAAATGGCTAAAATCCCTCATACGTCACGATGAAGCGGTGAGTTCAATACAAAACGGTCACTACAATTCCGAAAAGTACTTATGGGCCCAAAACGGACGTCGTACGCAAAAGTTACGCTCAATTCTTCGAACGTCTACAATCCAAGCATTCCAAATATGCAAGTGCTAATTCTTTCCAAAAATGAGCGAAATCCCTCATAGGTCACGATGAAGCGGTGAGTTCAATCCAAAACGATCGCTACATTTTCGAAAAGTACTTATGGGCCCAAAATGGACGCCGTATGCAAAAGTTACGCTCAATTCTTCGAACACCGGCAATGCAAGCGTTCCAAATATGCAAGTGCTCATTCTTTCGAAAAATGGTTGAAATCCCGCATACGTCACTACGAAGTTGTGAGTTCAATCCAAAACGGTCGCTACATTTCCGAAAAGTACTTATGAGCCCAAAAAGGATGCCGTATGCAAAAGTTATGCTCAACTCTTCGAACGCCGACAATCCAAGCGTTCCAAATATGCAAGTGCTCATTCTTTCGAAAATGGGCGAAATCCCTTATACGTCACGATGAAGTGGTGAGTTCAATCCAAAATGGTCGCCACATTTCAAAAAAGAACCTATGGGCCTAAAACGGACGCCGTATGCAAAAGTTACGCTCAATTGGGCCTAAAACGGACGCTGTACGCAAAAGTTACGCTCAATTCTTCGAACGTCGACAATCCAAGCGTTCCAAATATGCGAGTGCTAATTCTTTCCAAAAATAAGCGAAATCCCTCATAGCTCACGATGAAGCAGTGAGTTCAATCCAAAACGATCGCTACATTTCCGAAAAGTACTTATGGGCCCAAAACGGTCGCCGTATGCAAAAGTTACGCTCAATTCTTCGAATGCCGACAATCCAAGCGTTCCAAATATGTAAGTGCTCATTCTTTCGAAAAATGGCTGAAATCCCACATACGTCTCTACGAAGTTGTGAGTTCAATCCAAAACGATCGCTACATTTCCGAAAAGTACTTATGGGCCCAAAATGGACGCCGTATGCAAAAGTTACGCTCAATTCTTCGAATGCCGACAATCCAAGCGTTCCAAATATGTAAGTGCTCATTCTTTCGAAAAATGGCTGAAATCCCACATACGTCTCTACGAAGTTGTGAGTTCAATCCAAAACGATCGCTACATTTCCGAAAAGTACTTATGGGCCCAAAACGGACGCCGTATGCAAAAGTTACGCTCAATTCTTCAAACGCCGACAATCCAAGCGTTCCAAATATGCAAGTGTTCATTCTTTTGAAAAATGGCTGAAATCCCGCATACGTCGCAACAAAGTAGTGAGTTCAATCCAAAACGGTAGCTACATTTCCGAAAAGTACTTATGGCCCCAAAACGGACGTCGTATGCAAAAGTTACGCTCAATTCTTCGAATGCCGACAATCCAAGCGTTCCAAATATGCAAGTACTCAATCTTTCGAAAAATGGCTAAAATCCCGCATACTTCACTACGAAGTTGTGAGTTCAATCCAAAACGGTCGCTACATTTCCGAAAAGTACTTATGGGCCCAAAATGGACGCCGTATGCAAAAGTTACGCTCAATTCTTCGAATGCCGACAATCCAAGCGTTCCAAATATGCAAGTGCTCATTCTTTCGAAAAATGGGCAAAATCCCTCATAGGTCACGATGAAGCGGTGAGTTCAATCCAAAACGATCGCTACATTTCCGAAAAGTACTTATGGCCCCAAAACGGACGTCGTATGCAAAAGTTACGCTCAATTCTTCGAATGCCGACAATCCAAGCGTTCCAAATATGCAAGTGCTCATTCTTTCGAAAAATGGGCAAAATCCCTCATAGGTCACGATGAAGCGGTGAGTTCAATACAAAACGGTCACTACAATTCCGAAAAGTACTTATGGGCCCAAAACGGACGTCGTACGCAAAAGTTACGCTCAATTCTTCAAACGTCGACAATCCAAGCGTTCCAAATATGCAAGTGCTAATTCTTTCCAAAAATGAGCGAAATCCCTCATAGGTCACGATGAAGCGGTGAGTTCAATCCAAAACGATCGCTACATTTCCGAAAAGTACTTATAGGCCCAAAATGGACGCCGTATGCAAAAGTTACGCTCAATTCTTCGAACACCGGCAATGCAAGCGTTCCAAATATGCAAGTGCTCATTCTTTCGAAAAATGGTTGAAATCCCACATACGTCACTACGAAGTTGTGAGTTCAATCCAAAACGGTCGCTACATTTCCGAAAAGTACTTATGAGCCCAAAACGGACGCCGTATGCAAAAGTTACGCTCTATTCTTCAAACACCGACAATCCAAGAATTCCAAATATGCAAGTGCTCATTCTTTCGAAAAATGGGCAAAATCCCTCATAGGTCACGATGAAGCGGTGAGTTCAATACAAAACGGTCACTACAATTCCGAAAAGTACTTATGGGCCCAAAACGGACGCCCTACGCAAAAGTCACGCACAATTCTTCGAACGTCGAAAATCCAAGCGTTCCAAATATGCAAGTGCTCATTCTTTCGAAAAATGTCTGAAATCCTGCATACGTCTCTACGAAGTTGTGAGTTCAATCGAAAACAATCGCTACATTTCCGAAAAGTACTTATGGGCCCAAAACGGACGCCGTATGCAAAATTTACGCTCAATTCTTCGAACGTCGACAATCCAAGCGTTCCAAATATGCAAGTGCTCATTCTTTAGAAAAATGGCTGAAATCCCGCATACGTCACGACGAAGTTGTGAGTTCAATCCAAAACGGTCGTTACATTTTCGAAAAGTACTTATGGGCCCAAAACGGACGCCGTATGCAAAAGTTATGCTCAATTCTTCGAACGCCTATAATCCAAGCGTTCCAAATATACAAGTGCACATTCTTTCGAAAAATGGGCAAAATCCCTCATACGTCACGATGAAGCGGTGAGTTCTATCCAAAACGGTCGCTACATTTCCAAAAATTACTTATGGGCCCAAAACGGACACCATATCCAAAACGGTCGTTACATTTCCAAAACGGACACCATACGCTCAATTCTTTGAACGCCGACAATCCAAGCGTTCCAAATATGAAAGTGTTCATTCTTTCAAAAAATGGCTGAAATCCCGCATACGTCACGACGAAGTAGTGAGTTCAATCCAAAACGGTCGCTACATTTCCGAAAAGTACTTATGGGCCCAAAACGTACGCCGTATGCAAAAGTTATGCTCAGTTCTTCGAACGCCTCCAAATATGGAAGTGCTCATTCTTTCGAAAAATGGCTGAAATCCCACATACGTCTCTACGAAGTTGTGAGTTCAATCCAAAACGATCGCTACATTTCCGAAAAGTACTTATTGGCCCAAAACGGACGCCTTATGCAAAAGTTACGCTCAATTCTTCGAACGTCGACAATCCAAACGTTCCAAATATGCAAGTGCTCATTCTTTAGAAAAATGGCTGAAATCCCGTATACGTCACGACGAAGTTGTGAGTTCAATCCAAAACGGTCGTTACGTTTCCGAAAAGTACTTATGGGCCCAAAACGGACGCCGTATGCAAAAGTTACGCTCAATTCTTCGAACGTCGTCAATCCAAACGTTCCAAATATGTAAGCGCTCATTCTTTAGAAAAATGGCTGAAATCCCGCATACGTCGTGACAAAGTTGTGAGTTCAATCCAAAACGGTCGTTACATTTCCGAAAAGTACTTATGGGCCCAAAACGGACGCCGTATGCAAAAGTTTCGCTCAATTCTTTGAACGCCGACAATCCAAGCGTTCCAAATATGGAAGTGCTCATTCTTTCGAAAAATGGCTGAAATCCTGCATACGTCACGACGAAGTTGTGAGTTCAATCCAAAACGGTCGCTACATTTCCGAAAAGTACTTATGGGCCCAAAACAGACCCAGTATGCAAAAGTTATGCTCAATTCTTCGGACGCCGACAATCCAAGCGTTCCAAATATGCAAGTGCTCATTCTTTCGAAAAATGGCTGAAATCCTGCATACGTCACGACGAAGTTGTGAGTTCAATCCAAAACGGTCGCTACATTTCCGAAAAGTACTTATGGGCCCAAAACGGACGCCGTATGCAAAAGTTACGCTCAATTCTTCGAACGTCGACAATCCAAGCATTCCAAATATGCAAGTGCACATTCTTTAGAAAAATGGCTGAAATCCCGCATACGTCACGACGAAGTTTTGAGTTCAATCCAAAACAGTCGTTACATTTTCGAAAAGTACTTATGGGCCCAAAACGGACGCCGTATGCAAATGTTACGCTCAATTCTTTGAACGCCGACAATCCAAGCGTTCCAAATATGGAAGTGCTCATTCTTTCGAAAAATGGCTGAAATCCCGCATACGTCACGACGAAGTAGTGAGTTCAATCCAAAATGGTCGCTACATTTCCGAAAAGTACTTATGGGCCTAAAACGGACGCCGTATGCAAAAGTTATGCGCAATTCTTCGAACGTCAACAATCCAAGCGTTCCAAATATGCAAGTGCTCATTCTTTCGAAAAATGGCTGAAATCCCACATACGTCTCTATGAAGTTGTGAGTTCAATCCAAAACGATCGCTACATTTCCGAAAAGTACTTATGGGCCTAAAACGGATGCCGTATGCAAAAGTTAAGCTCAATTCTTCGAACGTCGTCAATCCAAACGTTCCAAATATGTAAGTGCTCATTCTTTAGAAAAATGGCTGAAATCCCGCATACGTCAGGACGAAGTTGTGAGTTCAATCCAAAACGGTCGTTACATTTCCGAAAAGTACTTATGGGCCCAAAACGGACGCCGTATGCAAAAGTTTCGCTCAATTCTTTGAACGCCGACAATCCAAGCGTTCCAAATATGGAAGTGCTCATTCTTTCGAAAAATGGCTGAAATCCCGCATACGTCATGACGAATTTGTGAGTTCAATCCAAAACGGTCGCTACATTTTCGAAAAGTACTTATGGGCCCAAAACAGACGCCGTATGCAAAAGTTATGCTCAATTCTTCGGACGCCGACAATCCAAGCGTTCCAAATATGCAAGTGCTCATTCTTTAGAAAAATGGCTGAAATCCCGCATACGTTACGATGAAGTAGTGAGTTAAATCCAAAACGGTCGCTGCATTTCCGAAAAGTACGTATGGTCCCAAAACAGACGCCGTATGCAAAAGTTATGCTCAATTCTTCAAACGCCGACAATCCAAGCTTTCCAAATATGCAAGTGCTCATTCTTTCGAAAAATGGCTGAAATCCCGCATACGTCACGATGATGTAGTGAGTTCAATCCAAAATGTTCGCTACATTTCCAAAAAGTATTTATGGGCCCAAAACGGACGCCGTATGCAAAAGTTACGCTCAATTCTTCGAACGCCGACAATCCATGCGTTTTAAATATGTAAGTGCTCAATCTTTCGAAAAATGGCTGAAATCCTGCATACGTCGCAACAAAGTAGTGAGTTCAATCCAAAACGGTAGCTACATTTCCGAAAAGTACTTATGGCCCCAAAACGGACGTCGTATGCAGAAGTTACGCTCAATTCTTCGAATGCCGACAATCCAAGCGTTCCAAATATGCAAGTGCTCAATCTTTCGAAAAATGGCTAAAATCCTGCATACGTCACTACGAAGTTGTGAGTTCAATCCAAAACGGTCGCTACATTTCCGAAAAGTACTTATGGGCCCAAAATGGACGCCGTATGCAAAAGTTACGCTCAATTTTTCAAACGCCGACAATCCAAGCGTTCCCAATATGCAAGTGCTCATTCTTTTGAAAAATGGCTGAAATCCCGCATACGTCATGATGATGTAGTGAGTTCAATCCAAAATGTTCGCTACATTTCCAAAAAGTACTTATGGGCCCAAAACGGACGCCGTATGCAAAAGTTACGCTCAATTCCTCGAACGCCGACAATCCAAGCGTTCCAAATATGCTAGTGCTCAATCTTTCTAAAAATGGCTGAAATCCCGCATATGTCACAACAAAGTAGTGAGTTCAATCCAAAACGGTCGCTACATTTCCGAAAAGTACTTATGGGCCCAAAACTGACGCCGTATGCAAAAGTTACGCTCAATTCTTGGAACGCCGACAATCCAAGCGTTCCACATATGGAAGTGGTCATTCTTTCAAAAAATGGCTGAAATCCCGCATACGTCTCTACGAAGTTGTGAGTTCAATCCAAAACGATCGCTACATTTCCGAAAAGTACTTATGGGCCCAAAACGGACGCCGTATGCAAAAGTTACGCTCAATTCTTCGAACGTCGACAATCCAAGCGTTTCAAATATGCAAGTGTTCATTCTTTAGAAAAATGGCTGAAATCCAGCATACGTCACGACGAAGTAGTGAGTTCAATCCAAAACGGTCGCTACATTTCCGAAAAGTAATTATGGGCCCAAAACGGACGCTGTATACAAAAGTTATGCTCAATTCTTCGAACATCGGCAATGCAAGCGTTCCAAATATGCAAGTGCTCATTTTTTCAAAAAATGACTGAAATCCCGCATACGTCACGATGAAGTAGTGAGTTCAATCTAAAATGTTCGCTACATTTTAGAAAAGTACTTATGGGCCCAAAACGGACGTCGTATGCGAAAGTTACGCTCAATTCTTCGAACGCCGACAATCCAAGTGTTCCAAACATGCAAGTGCTCATTCTTTCGAAAAATGGGCAAAATCCCTCATAGGTCACGATGAAGCGGTGAGTTCAATTCAAAACGGTCACTACAATTCCGAAAAGTACGTATGGGCCCAAAACGGATGCCGAATGCAAAAGTTCCGCTCAATTCTTCGAACGTCGACAATCCAAGCTTCCAAATATGCAAGTGCTCATTCTTTCAAAAAATGGCTGAAATCTCGCATACGTCACGACGAAGTGGTGAGTTCAATCCAAAACGGTCGCTACAATTCTGAAAAGTACTTAGGGCCCCAAAACGGACGCCGTATGCAAAAGTTACGCTCAATTCTTCGAACGTCGACAATCCAAGCGTTCCAAATATGCAAGTGCACATTCTTTCTAAAAATGGGCAAAATCCCTCTTACGTCACGATGAAGCGGTGAGTTCTATCCAAAATGGTCGCTACATTTCCAAAAATTACTTATGAGCCCAAAACGGATGCAGTATGCAAAAGTTATGCTCAATTCTTCGAATGCCGACAATCCATGCGTTCCAAATATGCAAGTGCACATTCTTTCGAAAAATGGGCAAAATCCCTCATACGTCACGATGAAGCGGTGAGTTCTATCCAAAACGGTCGCTACATTTCCAAAAATTACTTATGGGCCCAAAACGGACGCCGTATGCAAAAGTTACGCTCAATTCTTTGAACGCCGACAATCCAAGTGTTCCAAATATGCAAGTGCTCATTCTTTCGAAAAATGGCTAAAATCCCACATACGTCACGACGAAGTAGTAAGTTCCATCCAAAACGGTCGCTACATTTTCGAAAAGTACTTATGGTCCCGAAACGGTCACCGTATGCAAAAGTTACGCTCAATTCTTCGAACGCCGACAATCCAAGCTTTCCAAGTATGCAAGTGCTCAATCTTTCGAAAAATGGCTGAAATCCTGCATACGTCACTACGAAGTTGTGAGTTCAATCCAAAACGGTCGTTACATTTCCGAAAAGTACTTATGGGCCCAAAACGGACGCCGTATGCAAAAGTTACGCTCAATTCTTCGAACGCCGTCAATCCAAACGTTCCAAATATGCAAGTGCTCATTCTTTCGAAAAATGGCTGAAATCCCGCATACGTCACTACGAAGTTGTAAGTTCAATCCAAAACGGTCGCTACATTTCCGAAAAGTACTTATGGGCCCAAAATGGACGTCGTTTGCAAAAGTTACGCTCAATTCTTCGAACACCGGCAATGCGAGCGTTCCAAATATGCAAGTTCTCATTCTATCGAAAAATGGCTGAAATTCCGCATACGTCACGATGAAGTAGTGAGTTCAATCCAAAATGTTTGCTACATTTTCGAGAAGTACTTATGGGCCCGAAACGGACGCCGTATGCAAAAGTTACGCTCGATTCTTCGAACGTCGACAATACAAGCGTTCCAAATATGCAAGTGCTCATTCTTTCGAAAAATGGGCAAAATTCCTCGTAGGTCACAATGAAGCGGTTAGTTCAATCCAAAACGGTCACTACAATTTCGAAAAGTACTTATGGGCCCGAAACGGACGCCGTATGCAAAAGTTACGCTCAATTCTTCGAACACCGACAATCCAAGCGTTCCAAATATGCAAGTGCACATTCTTCCGAAAAATGGGCAAAATCCCTCTTACCTCACGATGAAGCGGTGAGTTCTATCCAAAACGGTCGCTACATTTCCAAAAATTACTTATGGGCCCAAAACGGACGCCGTATGCAAAAGTTACGCTCGATTCTTCGAACACCGACAATCCAAGCGTTCCAAATATACAAGTGCTCATTCTTTCGAAA
Source organism: Olea europaea var. sylvestris (assembly GCF_002742605.1). NCBI lineage: Eukaryota > Viridiplantae > Streptophyta > Magnoliopsida > Lamiales > Oleaceae > Olea > Olea europaea. Next base: position 30,273 of record NW_019245701.1, read on the forward strand.
AATGGCTAAAATCCCTCATACGTCACGATGAAGTAGTGAGTTCAATCCAAAACGGTCGCTATGCAAGTGCTCATTCGTCCGAAAAATGGCTGAAATCCTGCATACGTCACGATGAAGTAGTGAGTTCAATCCAAAACGGTCGCTATGCAAGTGCTCATTCGTCCGAAAAATGGCTGAAATCCTGCATACGTCACGATGAAGTAGTGAGTTCAATCCAAAACGGTCGCTATGCAAGTGCTCATTCGTCCGAAAAATGGCTGAAATCCTGCATACGTCACGATGAAGTAGTGAGTTCAATCCAAAACGGTCGCTATGCAAGTGCTCATTCGTCCGAAAAATGGCTGAAATCCTGCATACGTCACGATGAAGTAGTGAGTTCAATCCAAAACGGTCGCTATGCAAGTGCTCATTCGTCCGAAAAATGGCTGAAATCCTGCATACGTCACGATGAAGTAGTGAGTTCAATCCAAAACGGTCGCTATGCAAGTGCTCATTCGTCCGAAAAATGGCTGAAATCCTGCATACGTCACGATGAAGTAGTGAGTTCAATCCAAAACGGTCGCTATGCAAGTGCTCATTCGTCCGAAAAATGGCTGAAATCCTGCATACGTCACGATGAAGTAGTGAGTTCAATCCAAAACGGTCGCTATGCAAGTGCTCATTCGTCCGAAAAATGGCTGAAATCCTGCATACGTCACGATGAAGTAGTGAGTTCAATCCAAAACGGTCGCTATGCAAGTGCTCATTCGTCCGAAAAATGGCTGAAATCCTGCATACGTCACGATGAAGTAGTGAGTTCAATCCAAAACGGTCGCTATGCAAGTGCTCATTCTTTCGAAAAATGGCTGAAATCCTGCATACGTCACGATGAAGTAGTGAGTTCAATCCAAAATGATCGCTACATTTTCGAAAAGTACTTCTGGGCCCAAAACGGACGTCGTATGCAAAAGTTAAGCTCAATTCTTCGAATGCCGACAATCCAAGCGTTCCAAATATGCAAGTACTGAATCTTTCGAAAAATGGCTGAAATCCTGCATACGTCACTACGAAGTTGTGAGTTCAATCCAAAACGGTCGTTACATTTCCGAAAAGTACTTATGGGCCCAAAACGGACGCCGTATGCAAAAGTTACGCTCAATTCTTCGAACGCCGTCAATCCAAATGTTCCAAATATGCAAGTGCTCATTCTTTCGAAAAATGGCTGAAATCCCGCATACGTCACTACGAAGTTGTAAGTTCAATCCAAAACGGTCGCTACATTTCCGAAAAGTACCTATGGGCCCAAAACGGATGCCGTTTGCAAAAGTTACGCTCAATTCTTCGAACACCGGCAATGCAAGCGTTTCAAATATGCAAGTGCACATTCTTTCAAAAAATGGACAAAATCCCTCATACGTCACGATGAAGCGGTGAGTTCCATCCAAAACGGTCGCAACATTTCCAAAAATTACTTATGGGCCAAAAACGGACGCCGTATGCAGACGTTACGCTCAATTCTTTGAACGCCGACAATCCAAGTGTTCCAAATATGCAAGTGCTCATTCTTTCGAAAAATGTCTAAAATCCCACATACGTCACGACGAAGTAGTGAGTTCCATCCAAAACGGTCGCTACATTTCCAAAAAGTACTTATGGTCCCGAAACGGACACCGTATGCAAAAGTTACGCTCAATTCTTCGAACGCCGACAATCCAAGCGTTCCAAATATGCAAGTGCTCATTCGTTCGAAAAATGGCTGAAATCCCGCATACTTCACGACGAAGTAGTGTGTTCAATCCAAAACGGTCGCTACATTTCCGAAAAGTACTTATGGGCCCTAAACGGACGCCGAATGCAAAAGATACGCTCAATTCTTCGAACGCCGACAATCCGAGCGTTCCAAATATGCAAATGCTCATAAATTCGAAAAATGGCTGAAATCGGACATACGTCATAATGAAGTTGTGAGTTCAATCCAAAACGGTCGCTACATTTCCGAAAAGTACTTATGGGCCCAAAACGGACGCCGTATGCAAAAATTACGCTCAATTCTTCGAACGCCAACAATCCAAGCGTTCCAAATATGCAAGTGCTCATTCGTTCGAAAAATGGCTGAAATCCCGTATACTTCACGACGAAGTAGTGTGTTCAATCCAAAACGGTCGCTACATTTCCGAAAAGTACTTATGGGCCCTAAACGGACGCCGAATGCAAAAGATACGCTCAATTCTTCGAACGCCGACAATCCAAGCGTTCCAAATATGCAAGTGCTCATTTTTTCGAAAAATGGGCAAAATCCCTCATAGGTCACGATAAAGCGGTGAGTTCAATCCAAAACGGCCACTACAATTCCGAAAAGTACTTATCGGCCCAAAACAGACGACGTATGCAAAAGTTACGCTCAATTCTTCGAACGCCGACAATCCAAGCGTTCCAAATATGCAAGTGCACATTCTTTCAAAAAATGGGCAAAATCCCTCTTACGTCACGATGAAGCGGTGAGTTCTATCCAAAACGGTCGCTACATTACCAAAAATTACTTATGGGCCCAAAACGGACACCGTATACAAAAGTTACGTTCAATTCTTTGAACGTCGACAATCCAAGCGTTCCAAATGTGTAAGTGCTCATTCGTTCGAAAAATGGCTGAAATCTCGCATACGTCATGACGAAGTAGTGAGTTCAATCCAAAATGGTCGCTACAATTCCGAAAAGTACTTATGGGCCCAAAACGGACGTCGTATGCAAAAGTTATGCTCAATTCTTCGAACGCCGACAATCCAAGTGTTCCAAATATGCAAGTGCTCATTCTATCGAAAAATGGCTGAAATCCCGCATACGTCGCGACTAAGTTGTGAGTTCAATCCAAAACGGTCGCTACATTTCCGAAAAGTACTTATGGGCCCAAAACGGACGCCGTATGCAAAAGTTATGCTCAATTCTTCGAACGCCGACAATCCAAGTGTTCCAAATATGCAAGTGCTCATTCTATCGAAAAATGGCTGAAATCCCGCATACGTCGCGACTAAGTTGTGAGTTCAATCCAAAACGGTCGCTACATTTCCGAAAAGTACTTATGGGCCCAAAACGGACGCCGTATGCAACAGTTACGCTCAATTCTTCGAACGCCGACAATCCAAGCGTTCCAAATATGCAAGTGCGCATTCTTTCAAAAAATGGACAAAATCCCTCATACGTCACGATGAAGCGGTGAGTTCTATCCAAAACGGTCTCAACATTTCCAAAAATTACTTATGGGCCCAAAACGGACGCCGTATGCAGACGTTACGCTCAATTCTTTGAACGCCGACAATCCAAGTGTTCCAAATATACAAGTGCTCATTCTTTCGAAAAATGGCTAAAATCCCACATACGTCACGACGAAGTAGTGAGTTCCATCCAAAACGGTCGCTACATTTCCGAAAAGTACTTATGGTCCCGAAACGGACACCGTATGCAAAAGTTACGCTCAATTCTTCGAACGCCGACAATCCAAGCTTTCCAAGTATGCAAGTGCTCATTCTGTCAAAAAATGGCTAAAATCCCGCGGACGTCATGACTAAGTAGTGAGTTCAATCCAAAACGGTCGCTACATTTCCGAAAAGTACTTATGGGCCCAAAACGGACGCCGTATGCAAAAGTTATGCCCAATTCTTCGAACGCCGACAATCCGAGCGTTCCAAATATGCAAATGCTCATAAATTCGAAAAATGGCTGAAATCGGACATACGTCATAATGAAGTTGTGAGTTCAATCCAAAACGGTCGCTACATTTCCGAAAAGTAATTATGGGCCCTAAACGGACGCCGTATGCAAAAATTACGCTCAATTCTTCGAACGCCAACAATCCAAGCGTTCCAAATATGCAAGTGCTCATTCGTTCGAAAAATGGCTGAAATCCCGCTTACGTCACGACGAAGTAGTGTGTTCAATCCAAAATGGTCGCTACATTTTCGAAAAGTACTTATGGGCCCAAAACGGACGCCGTATGCAAAAGTTATACTCAATTCTTCGAACGCCGACAATCCAAGCGTTCCAAATATGCAAGTGCTCATTCTTTTGAAAAATGGGCAAAATCACTCATAGGTCACGATGAAGCGGTGAGTTCAATCCAAAACGATCACTACAATTCCGAAAAGTACTTATTGGCCCAAAACGGACGCCGTATGCAAAAGTTACGCTCAATTCTTCGAACGCCGACAATCCAAGCGTTCCAAATATGCAAGTGCGTATTCTTTCAAAAAATGGGCAAAATCCCTCTTACATCACGATGAAGCGGTGAGTTCTATCCAACACTGTCGCTACATTTCGAAAAATTACTTATGGGCCCAAAACGGACACCATATGCAAAAGTTACGCTCAATTCTTTAAACGCCGACAATCCAAGCGTTCCAAATATGCAAGTTCTCATTCTTTCGAAAAATGGCTGAAATCCCGCATACGTCGCGACGAAGTAGTGAGTTCAATCCAAAACGGTCGCTACATTTCCGAAAAGTACTTATGGGCCCAAAACGGACGCGTATGCAAAAGTTACGCTCAATTCTTCGAACGCCGACAATCCAAGCGTTCCAAATATGCAAGTGCACATAAATTCGAAAAATGGCTGAAATCCCACATACGTCATGATGAAGTTGTGAGTTCAATCCAAAACAGTCGCTACATTTCAAAAAAGAACTTATGGGCCCAAAACGGACGCCGTATGCAAAAGTTACGCTCAATTCTTCGAACGCCAACAATCCAAGCGTTCCAAATATGCAAGTGCTCATTCTTTCGAAAAATGGCTGAAATCCCGCATACGTCACGATGAAGTAGTGAGTTCAATCCAAAACGGTCGCTACATTTCCGAAAAGTACTTATGGGCCCAAAACGGACGCCGTATGCAAAAGTTATCCTCAATTCTTCGAACGCCGACAATCCAAGCGTCCCAAATATGCAAGTGCTCATTCTTTCGAAAAATGGCTGTAATCCCGCATACGTCACGATGAAGCTATGAGTTCAATCCAAAACGGTCGCTACATTTTCGAAAAGTACTTATGGGCCCAAAACGGACGCGTATGCAAAAGTTACGCTCAATTCTTCGAACGCCGACAATCCAAGCGTTCCAAATGTGCAAGTGCACATTCTTTCGAAAAATGGGCAAAATCCCTCATAGGTCACGATGAAGCGGTGAGTTCAATCCAAAACGGTCACTACAATTCCGAAAATTACTTATGGGCCCAAAACGGACGTCGTAAGCAAAAGTTACGCTCAATTTTTCGAACGCCGAAAATCCAAGCGTTCAAATATGCAAGTGCACATTCTTTCGAAAAATGGGCAAAATCCCTCTTACGTCACGATGAAGCGGTGAGTTCTATCCAAAACGGTCGGTACATTTCCAAAAATTAATTATGGGCCCAAAACGGACACCGTATGCAAAAGTTACGCTCAATTCTTTGAACTCCGACAATCCAAGCGTTCCAAATATGCAAGTTCTCATTCTTTTGAAAAATGGCTGAAATCTCGTATACGTCACGACGAAGTAGTGAGTTCAATCCAAAACGGTCGCTACATTTCTGAAAAGTACTTATGGGCCCAAAACGGACGACTTATGCAAAAGTCATACTCAATTCTTCGAACGCTGACAATCCAAGCATCCCAAATATGCAAGTGCTCATTCTTTCGAAAATTGGCTGTAATCCCGCATACGTCACGATGAAGTGGTGAGTTCAATCCAAAACGGTCGCTACATTACTCAATTCTTCGAACGCTGACAATCCAAGCATCCCAAATATGCAAGTGCTCATTCTTTCGAAAATTGGCTGAAATCCCGCATCCGTCACGATGAAGTTGTGAGTTCAATCCAAAACGGTCGCTACATTTCTGAAAAGTACTTATGGGCCCAAAACGGACGCCGTATGCAAAAGTTATGCTCAATTCTTCGAACGACGACAATCCAAGCGTTCCAAATATGCAAGTGCCCATTCTTTTGAAAAATGGCTGAAATCCCGCATACGTCACGATGAAGTAGTGAGTTCAATCCAAAATATTCGCTACATTTCCGAAAAGTACTTATGGGCCCAAAACGGACGCCGTATGCAAAAGTTACGCTCAATTCTTCGAACGCCGACAATGCAAGCGTTCCAAATATGCAAGTGCTCATTCTTTCGAAAAATGGGCAAAATCCCTCATACCTCACGATGAAACGGTGAGTTCTATCCAAAACGGTTGCTGCATTTCAAAAAATTACTTATGGGCCCAAAACGGACGCCGTATGCAAAAGTTACGCTCAATACTTTGAACGCCGACAATCAAAGCGTTCCAAATATGCAAGTGCTCATTCTTTTGAAAAATGGCTGAAATGCCGTATACGTCACGACGAAGTAGTGAGTTCAATCAAAATCGGTCGCTACATTTCCGAAAATTACTTATGGGCCCAAAACGGACGCTGTATGCAAAAGTTACGCTCAATTCTTCGAACACTGGCAATGCAAGCGTTCCAAATATGCAAGTGCTCATTCTTTTGAAAAATGGCTAAAATCCTGCATACGTCATGATGAAGTAGTGAGTTCAATCCAAAATGTTCGCTACATTTCCGAAAAGTACTTATGGGCCCAAAACGGATGCCGTATGCAAAAGTTACGCTCAATTCTTCGAACGCCGACAATGCAAGCGTTCCAAATATGCAAGTGCTCATTCTTTCGAAAAATGGGCAAAATCCCTCATACCTCACGATGAAACGGTGAGTACTATCCAAAACGATCGCTACATTTCCAAAAATTACTTATGGGCCCAAAACGGACGCCGTATGCAAAAGTTACGCTCAATACTTTGAACGCCGACAATCCAAGCGTTCCAAATATGCAAGTGCTCATTCTTTTGAAAAATGGCTAAAATCCCACATACGTCACGACGAAGTAGTGAGTTCAATCCAAAACGGTCACTACATTTCCGAAAAGTACTTATGGGCCCAAAACGGATGCAGTATGCAAAAGTTACGCTCAATTCTTCGAACGCCGACAATCCAAGCGTTCCAAATATGCAAGTGCTCATTCTTTCGAAAAATGCCTGAAATCCCACATACGTCACGACGAAGTTGTGAGTTCAATCCAAAACGGTCGCTACATTTTCGAAAAGTACTTATGGGCCCAAAACGGACGCAGTATGCAAAAGTTACGCTCAATTCTTCGAACGCCGACAATCCAAGCGTTCCAAATATGCAAGTGCTCATTTTTTCGAAAAATGGGCAAAATCCCTCATAGGTCACGATGAAGCGGTGAGTTCAATCCAAAACGGTCACTACAATTCCGAAAAGTACTTATCGGCCCAAAACAGACGACGTATGCAAAAGTTACGCTCAATTCTTCGAACGCCGACAATCCAAGCGTTCCAAATATGCAAGTGCACATTCATAAAATGGGCAAAATCCCTCTTACGTCACGATGAAGCGGTGAGTTCTATCCAAAACGGTCGCTACATTACCAAAAATTACTTATGGGCCCAAAACGGACACCGTATACAAAAGTTACGCTCAATTCTTTGAACGTCGACAATCCAAGCGTTCCAAATGTGTAAGTGCTCATTCGTTCGAAAAATGGCTGAAATCTCGCATACGTCACGACGAAGTAGTGAGTTCAATCCAAAATGGTCGCTACATTTCCGAAAAGTACTTATGGGCCCAAAACGGACGCCGTATGCAAACGTTATGCTCAATTCTTCGAACGCCGACAATCCAAGTGTTCCAAATATGCAAGTGCTCATTATGTCGAAAAATGGCTGAAATCCCGCATACGTCACGACTAAGTAGTGAGTTCAATCCAAAACGGTCGCTACATTTCCGAAAAGTCCTTATGGGCCCAAAACGGACGCCGTATGCAAACGTTATGCTCAATTCTTCGAACGCCGACAATCCAAGCGTTCCAAATATGCAAGTGCTCATTCTTTCGAAAAATGGCTGTAATCCCACATACGTCATGAGGAAGTTGTGAGTTCAATCCAAAACGGTCGCTACATTTCCGAAAAGTACTTATGGGCCCAAAACGGACGCCGTATGCAAAAGTTACTCTCAATTCTTCGAACGCCAACAATCCAAGCGTTCCAAATATGCAAGTGCTCATTCTTTCGAAAAATGGCTGTAATCCCACATACGTCATGAGGAAGTTGTGAGTTCAATCCAAAACGGTCGCTACATTTCCGAAAAGTACTTATGGGCCCAAAACGGACGCCGTATACAACAGTTACGCTCAATTCTTCGAACGCCGACAATCCAAGCGTTCCAAATATGCAAGTGCACATTCTTTCAAAAAATGGACAAAATCCCTCATACGTCACGATGAAGCGGTGAGTTCTATCCAAAACGATCGCAACATTTCCAAAAATTACTTATGGGCCCAAAATGGACGTCGTATGCAGAAGTTACGCTCAATTCTTCGAACGCCGACAATCCAAGTGTTCCAAATGTGCAAGTGCTCATTCTTTCGAAAAATGGCTAAAATCCCACATACGTCACGACGAAGTAGTGAGTTCCATCCAAAACGGTCGCTACATTTCCGAAAAGTACTTATGGTCCCGAAACGGACACCGTATGCAAAAGTTACGCTCAATTCTTCGAACGCCGACAATCCAAGCTTTCCAAGTATGCAAGTGCTCATTCTGTCGAAAAATGGCTAAAATCCCGCATACGTCAAGACTAAGTAGTGAGTTCAATCCAAAACGGTCGCTACATTTCCGAAAAGTACTTATGGGCCCAAAACGGACGCCGTATGCAAAAGTT
>NW_019245701.1:42109-48079 GCF_002742605.1 Olea europaea var. sylvestris
TACTTATGGGCCCAAAACGGACGCCGTATGCAAAATTTACGCTCAATTCTTCGAACGCCAACAATCCAAGCGTTCCAAATATGCAAGTGCTCATTCTTTCAAAAAATGGCTGAAATCGCGCATACATCACGACGAAGTAGTGAGTTCAATCCAAAACGGTCGCTACATTTTCGAAAAGTACTTATGGGCCCAAAACGGACGCAGTATGCAAAAGTTATCGTCAATTCTTCGAACGCCGACAATCCAAGCGTCCCAAATATGCAAGTGCTCATTCTTTCGAAAAATGCCTGAAATCCGATGAAGCTGTGAGTTCAATCCAAAACGGTCGCTACATTTTCGAAAAGTACTTATGGGCCCAAAACGGACGCGTATGCAAAAGTTACGCTCAATTCTTCGAACGCCGACAATCCAAGCGTTCCAAATGTGCAAGTGCACATTCTTTCGAAAAATGGGCAAAATCCCTCATATGTCACGATGAAGCGGTGAGTTCTATCCAAAACGGTCGCTACATTTCCAAAAATTACTTAAGGGCCCAAAACGGACGCCATATGCAAAAGTTACGCTCAATTCTTTGAACGCCGACAATCCAAGCATTCCAAATATGCAAGTGCTCATTCTTTCGAAAAATGGCTGAAATCCCGCATACGTCACGACGAAGTAGTGTGTTCAATCCAAAACGGTCGCTACATTTTTGAAAAGTACTTATGGGCCCAAAACGGACGCCGTATGTAAAAGTTCTGCTCAATTCTTCGAACGCCGACAATCCAAGCGTTCCAAATATACAAGTGCTCATTCTTTTGAAAAATGCCTGAAATCCCACATACGTCACGATGAAGTTGTGAGTTCAATCCAAAACGGTCGCTAGATTTCCGAAAAGTACTTATGGGCCGAAAACGGACGCCGTATGCAAAAGATATGCTCAATTCTTCGAACGCCGACAATGCAAGCGTTCCAAATATGCAAGTGCACATTCTTTCGAAAAATGGCTGAAATCCCGCATACGTCACGACGAAGTAGTGAGTTCAATCCAAATCGGTCGCTACATTTCCGAGAAGTACTTATGGGCCCAAAACGGACGCCGTATGCAAAAGTTACGCTCAATTCTTCGAACGCCGACAATGCAAGCGTTCCAAATATGCAAGTGCACATTCTTTCGAAAAATGGCTGAAATCCCGCATACGTCACGACGAAGTAGTGAGTTCAATCCAAATCGGTCGCTACATTTCCGAGAAGTACTTATGGGCCCAAAACGGACGCCGTATGCAAAAGTTACGCTCAATTCTTCGAACGCCGACAATGCAAGCGTTCCAAATATGCAAGTGCTCATTCTGTCGAAAAATGGCTGAAATCCCGCATACGTCACGACTAAGTAGTGAGTTCAATCCAAATCGGTCGCTACATTTCCGAAAAGTACTTATGGGCCCAAAACGACGCCGTATGCAAAAGCTATGCTCAATTCTTCGAACGCCGACAATCCGAGCGTTCCAAATATGCAAGTGCTCATAAATTCGAAAAATGACTGAAATCCCACATACGTCACGATGAAGTTGTGAGTTCAATCCAAAACGGTCGCTACATTTCCGAAAAGTACTTATAGGCCCAAAACGGACGCCATATGCAAAAGTTGCGCTCAATTCTTCGAACGCCAACAATCCAAGCGTTCCAAATATGCAAGTGCTCATTCTTTCGAAAAATGGCTGAAATCCCGCATACATCACTACGAAGTAGTGAGTTCAATCCAAAACGGTCGCTACATTTCCGAAAAGTACTTATGGGCCCAAAACGGTCGCCGTATGCAGAAGTTATGCTCAATTCGTCGAACGTCTGCAATCCAAGCGTTCCAAATATGCAAGTGCTCATTCTTTCGAAAAATGGCTTAAATCCCGCATACGTCACGACGAGGTGGTGATTTCAATCCAAAATGGTCGCTACATTTCCGAAAAGTACTTATGGACCCAAAACGGACGCCGTATGCAAAAGTTATGCTCAATTCTTCGAACGCCAACAATCCAAGCGTTCCAAATATGCAAGTGCTCATAAATTCGAAAAATGGCTGATATCCCGCATACGTCACGATGAAGTTGTGAGTTCAATCCAAAACGGTCGCTACATTTCCGAAAAGTACTTATGGGCCCAAAACGGACGCCATATGCAAAAGTTACGCTCAATTCTTCGAACGCCGACAATCCAAGCGTTCCAAATATGCAAGTGCACATTCTTTCAAAAAATGGCTGAAATCCCGCATACGTCACGACGAAGCGGTGATTTCTATCCAAAATGGTCGCTACATTTCAAAAAATTACTTATGGGCCCAAAACGGACGCCTTATACAAAAGTTATACTCAATTCTTCGAACGCCGACAATCGAAGCGTTCCAAATATGCAAGTTCTCATTCTTTCAAAAAATGGCTGAAATCTCGCATACGTCACGACAAAGTAGTGAGTTCAATCCAAAACGGTCGCTACATTTCCGAAAAGTACTTATAGGCCCAAAACGGACGCCGTATGCAAAAGTTGCGCTCAATTCTTCGAACGCCAACCATCCAAGCGTTCCAAATATGCAAGTGCTCATTCTTTCAAAAAATGGCTGAAATCCCGCATACGTTACGACGAAGTAGTGAGTTCAATCCAAAACGGTCGCTACATTTTCGAAAAGTACTTATGGACCCAAAACGGACGCCGTATGCAAAAGTTATGCTCAATTCGTCGAACGTCTACAATCCAAGCGTTCCAAATATGCAAGTGCTCATTCTTTCGAAAAATGGCTTAAATCCAGCATATGTCACGACGAAGTGGTGAGTTCAATCCAAAATGGTCGCTACATTTCCGAAAAGTACTTATGGACCCAAAACGGACGCCGTATGCAAAAGTTATGCTCAATTCGTCGAACGCCAACAATCCAAGCGTTCCAAATATGCAAGTGCTCAAAAATTTGAAAAATGGCTGATATCCCGCATATGTCACGACGAAGTTGTGAGTTCAATCCAAAACGGTCGCTACATTTCCGAAAAGTACTTATGGGCCCAAAACGGACGCCGTATGCAAAAGTTACGATCAATTCTTCGAACGCCAACAATCCAAGCGTTCCAAATATGCAAGTGCTCTTTCTTTCGAAAAATGGCTGAAATCCTGCATACGTCACGACGAAGTAGTGAGTTAAATCCAAAACGGTCGCTACATTTCTGAAAAGTACTTATTGGCCCAAAACGGACGCCTTATGCAAAAGTTTTACTCAATTCTTCGAACGCTGACAATCCAAGCGTCCCAAATATGCAAGTGCTCATTCTTTCGAAAAATGGCTGCAATCCCGCATACGTCACGATGAAGTTGTGAGTTCAATCCAAAACGGTCGCTACATTTCCGAATAGTACTTATGGGCCCAAAACGGACGCCGTATGCAAAAGTTATACTCAATTTTTCGAACGCCGACAATCCAAGCGTCCCAAATATGCAAGTACTCATTCCTTCGAAAAATAGCTGTAATCCCGCATACGTCACGATGAAGTTATGAGTTCAATCCAAAATGGTCGCTACATTTCCGAAAAGTACTTATGGGCCAAAATGGACGCCGTATGCAAAAGTTATGCTCAATTCTTCGAACGCCGACAATCCAAGCGTTCCAAATATGCAAGTGCACATTCTTTCGAAAAATGGCTGAAATCCCGCATACGTCATGACGAAGCGGTGAGTTCTATCCAAAACGGTCGCTACATTTCAAAAAATTACTTATGGGCCCAAAACGGACGCCTTATGCAAAAGTTATACTCAATTCTTCGAATGCCGACAATCTAAGCGTTCCAAATATGCAAGTTCTCATTCTTTCGACAAATGGCTGAAATCCAGCATACGTCACGACGAAGTAGTGAGTTCAATCCAAAACGGTCGCTACATTTCCGGAAAGTACTTATGGGCCCAAAACGGACGTCGTATGCAAAAGTTACGCTCAATTCTTCGAACGTCGACAATCCAAGCGTTCCAAATATGCAAGTGCTCATTCTTTCGAAAAATGGCTTAAATCTCGCATACGTCACGACGAAGTGGTGAGTTCAATCCAAAATGGTCGCTACATTTTCGAAAAGTACTTATGGGCCCAGAAAAGACGCAGTATGCAAAAGTTACGCTCAATTCTTCGAACGCCGACAATCCAAGCGTTCCAAATATGCAAGTGCACATTCTTTCGAAAAATGGGCAAAATCCCTCATAAGTCACGATGAAGCGGTGAGTTCTATCCAAAACGGTCGCTACATTTCCAAAAATTACTTATGGGCCCAAAACGGACGCCGTATGCAAAAGTTACGCTCAATTCTTTGAACGCCGACAATCCAAGCGTTCCGAATATGCAAGTGCTCATTCTTTCGAAAAATGGCTGAAATCCCACATACGTCACGACGAAGCAGTGAGTTCAATCCAAAACGGTCGCTACATTTCCGAAAAGTACTTATGGGCCCAGAACGGACGCCATATGCAAAAGTTACGCTCAATTCTTCGAACGTCGACAATCCAAGCGTTCCAAATATGCAAGTGCTCATTCTTTCGAAAAATGGCTGAAATCCCGCATACGTCACGACGAAGCAGTGAGTTCAATCCAAAACGGTCGCTACATTTCCGAATAGTACTTATGGGCCCAAAACGGACGCCGTATGCAAAAGTTACGCTCAATTCTTCGAACGTCGACAATCCAAGCGTTCCAAATATGCAAGTGCTCATTCTTTCGAAAAATGGCTGAAATCCCACATACGTCACGACGAAGTAGTGAGTTCAATCCAAAACGGTCGCTACATTTCCGAAAAGTACTTATGGGCCCAAAATGGACGCCGTATGCAAAAGATATATTCAATTCTTCGAACGTCAACAATCCAAGCGTTCCAAATATGCAAGTGCTCATTCTTACAAAAAATGGCTTAAATCCCGCATACGTCACGATGAAGTGGTGAGTTCAATCCAAAATGGTCGCTACATTTTCGAAAAGTACTTATGGGCCCAGAACGGACGCCGTATGCAAAAGTTACGCTCAATTCTTCGAACGCCGACAATCCAAGCGTTCCAAATATGCAGGTGCACATTCTTTCGAAAAATGGGCAAAATCCCTCATATGTCACGATGAAGCGGTGAGTTCTATCCAAAACGGTCGGTACATTTCCAAAAATTACTTATGGACCCAAAATGGACGCCGTATGCAAAAGTTACGCTCAATTCTTTGAATGCCGACAATCCAAGCGTTCCAAATATGCAAGTGCTCATTCTTTCGAAAAATGGCTGAAATCCCGTATACGTCACGTCGAAGTAGTGAGTTCAATCCAAAACGGTCGCTACATTTCCGAAAAGTACTTATGGGCCCAAAACGGACGCCGTATGCAAAAGTTACGCTCAATTCTTCGAACGCCGACAATCCAAGCGTTCCAAATATGCAAGTGCTCATTCTTTCGAAAAATGGCTGAAATCCCGTATACGTCACGTCGAAGTAGTGAGTTCAATCCAAAACGGTCGCTACATTTCAGAAAAGTACTTATGGGCCCAAAACGGACGCCGTATGCAAAAGTTACGCTCAATTCTTCGAATGCCAACAATCCAGCATTCTTTCAAAAAATGGCTAAAATCTCGCATACGTCACGACTAAGTAGTGAGTTCAATCCAAAACGGTCGCTACATTTCCGAAAAGTACTTATGGGCCCAAAACGGACGCCGTATCCAAATGTTACGCTCAATTCTTTGAACGCCGACAATCCAAGCGTTCCAAATATGCAAGTGCTCATTCTTTCGAAAAATGGTTGTAATCCCACATACGTCACGATGAAGTTGTGAGTTCAATCCAAAACGGTCGCTACATTTTCGAAAAGTACTTATGGGCCCAAAACGGACGCCGTATGCAAAAGTTACGCTCAATTCTTCGAACGCCAACAATCCAAGCGTTCCAAATATGAAAGTGCTCATTCTTTCGAAAATGGCTGAAATCCCACATATGTCACGATA
>NW_019245701.1:48459-63688 GCF_002742605.1 Olea europaea var. sylvestris
TACTTATGGGCCCAAAACGGACGCCGTATGCAAAAGTTACGCTCAATTCTTCGAACGCCAACAATCCAAGCGTTCCAAATACGCAAGTGCACATTCTTTCAAAAAATGGGCAAAATCCCTCATAAGTCATGATGAAGCAGTGAGTTCTATCCAAAACGGTCGCTACATTTCCAAATTTCATTACTTATGGGCCCAAAACGGAAGCCGTATGCAAAAGTTACGCTCAATTCTTTGAACGCCGACAATCCAAGCATTCCAAATATGCAAGTGCTCATTCTTTCAAAAAATGGCTGAAATTCGCATACGTCACGATGAAGTAGTGAGTTAAATCCAAAACGGTCGCTACATTTCCGAAAAGTACTTTTAGGGCCCAAAACGGACGCCGTATGCAAAAGTTATGCTCAATTCGTCGAACGTCGACAATCCAAGCGTTCCAAATATGCAAGTGCTCATTCTTTCAAAAAATGGCTGAAATCCCGTATACATCACGATGATGTAGTGAGTTAAATCCAAAACGATCGCAACATTTCCGAAAAGTACTTATGAGCCCAAAACAGACGCCGTATGCAAAAGTTATGCTCAATTCGTCGAACGTCCACAATCCAAGCGTTCCAAATATGCAAGTGCTCATTCTTTCGAAAAATGGCTTAAATCCCGCATACGTCACGATGAAGTGGTGAGTTCAATCCCAAATGGTCGCTACATTTCCGAAAAGTACTTATGGGCCCAAAACGGATGCCGTATGCAAAAGTTATGCTCAATTCTTCGAACGCCGACAATCCAAGCGTCCCAAATATGCAAGTACTCATAGATTCGAAAAATGGCTGAAATCCCGCATACGTCACGATGAAGTTGTGAGTTCAATCCAAAACAGTCGCTACATTTTCGAAAAGTACTTATGGGCCCAAAACGGACGCCGTAAGCAAAAATTACGCTCAATTCTTCGAACGCCAACAATCCAAGCGTTCCAAATATGCAAGTGCTCTTTCTTTCAAAAAATGGCTGAAATCCCGCATACGTCACGACGAAGTAGTGAGTTCAATCCAAAACGGTCGCTACATTTTCGAAAAGTACTTATGGGCCCAAAACGGACGCCGTATGCAAAAGTTACGCTCAATTCTTCGAACGCCAACAATCCAGCATTCTTTCAAAAAAGGCTGAAATCCCGCATACGTCACGACGAAGTAGTGAGTTCAATCCAAAACGGTCGCTACATTTCCGAAAAGTACTTATGGGCCCAAAACGGACGCCGTATGCAAATGTTACGCTCAATTCTTTGAACGCCAACAATCCAAGCGTTCCAAATATGCAAGTGCTCATTCTTTCCAAAAATGGTTGTAATCCCACATACGTCACGATGAAGTAGTGAGTTCAATCCAAAACGGTCGCTACATTTTCGAAAAGTACTTATGGGCCCAAAACGGACGCCGTATGCAAAAGTTACGCTCAATTCTTCGAACGCCGACAATCCAAGCGTTAAAAATATGCAAGTGCACATTCTTTCGAAAAATGGCTGAAATCCCGCATACGTCACGACGAAGTAGTGAGTTCAATCCAAAACGGTCGCTACATTTCCGAAAAGTACTTATAGGCCCAAAATGGACGCCGAATGCAAAAGTTATGCTCAATTCTCTGAACGCCGACAATCCAAGCCTTCCAAATATGCAAGTGCTCATTCTGTCGAAAAATGGCTGAAATCCCGCATACGTCACGATGAAGTAGTGAGTTAAATCCAAAACGGTCGCTACATTTCCGAAAAGTACTTATGTGCCCAAAACGGACGCCGTATGCCAAAGTTATGCTCAATTCGTCGAACGTCGACAATCCAAGCGTTTCAAATATGCAAGTGCTCATTCTTTCGAAAAATGGCTTAAATCCCGCATACGTCACGACGAAGTGGTGAGTTCAATCCCAAATGGTCGCTACATTTTCGAAAAGTACTTATGGGCCCAAAACGGATGCCGTATGCAAAAGTTATGCTCAATTCTTCGAACGTCGACAATCCAAGCGTTCCAAATATGCAAGTGCTCATAAATTCGAAAAATGGCTGAAATACCGCATACGTCACGATGAAGTTGTGAGTTCAATCCAAAACGGTCGCTACATTTCCGAAAAGTAGTTATGGGCCCAAAACGGACGCCGTATGCAAAAGTTACGCTCAATTCTTCGAACACCAACAATCCAAGCGTTCCAAATATGCAAGTGCTCTTTCTTTCGAAAAATGGCTGAAATCCCTCATAGGTCACGATGAAGTGGTGAGTTCTATCCAAAACGGTCGCTACATTTCCAAAAATTACTTATGGGCCCAAAACGGACGCCGTATGCAAAAGTTACGCTCAATTCTTCGAACGCCGACAATCCAAGCGTTCCAAATATGCAAGTGCACATTCTTTCTAAAAATGGGCAAAATCCCTCTCACCTCACGATGAAGCGGTGAGTTCTATCAAAAACGGTCGCTACATTTCCAAAAATTACTTATGGGCCCAAAACGGACGCCGTATGCAAAAGTTACGCTTAATTCTTTGAACGCTGACAATCCAAGCGTTCCAAATATGCAAGTGCTCATTCTTTCGAAAAATGGCTGAAATCCTGCATACGTCACGATGAAGTAGTGAGTTAAATCCAAAACGGTCGCTACATTTCCGAAAAGTACTTATGGGCCCAAAACGGACGCCGTATGCAAAAGTTATGCTCAATTCGTCGAACGTCGATAATCCAAGCGTTCCAAATATGCAAGTCGTCATTCTTTCGAAAAATGGCTTAAATCCCGCATACGTCACGACGAAGTGGTGAGTTCAATCCCAAATGGTCGCTACATTTCCGAAAAGTACTTATGGGCCCAAAACGGATGCCGTATGCAAAAGTTATGCTCAATTCTTCGAACGCCGACAATCCAAGCGTTCCAAATATGCAAGTGCTCATAAATTCGAAAAATTGCTGAAATCCCACATACGTCACGATGAAGTTGTGCGTTCAATCCAAAATGTCGCTACATTTCCGAAAAGTACTTATGGGCCTAAAACGGACGCTGTATGCAAAAGATACGCTCAATTCTTCAAACGCCGACAATCCAAGCGTTCCAAATTTGCAAGTGCACATTCTTTTGAAAAATGGGCAAAATCCCTCATATGTGATGATGAAGCGGTGAGTTCAATCCAAAACGGTCACTACGATTCCGAAAATTACTTATGGGCCCAAAACGGACGCCGTAAGCAAAAGTTACGCTTAATTCTTCGAACGCCGACAATCCAAGAGTTCCAAATATGCAAGTGCACATTCTTTCGAAAAATGGGCAAAATCCCTCATACGTCACGATGAAGCGGTGAGTTCTATCCAAAACGGTCGCTACATTTCCAAAAATTACTTAAGGGCCCAAAACGGACGCCATATGCAAAAGTTACGCTCAATTCTTTGAACGCCGACAATCCAAGCGTTCCAAATATTCACATGCTCATTCTTTCGAAAAATGGCTGAGATCCCGCATACGTCACGACGAAGTAGTGAGTTCAATCCAAAACGGTCGCTACATTTCTGAAAAGTACTTATGGGCCCAAAACGGACGCCGTATGCAAAAGTTATACTCAATTCTTCGAACGCCGACAATGCAAGAGTTCCAAATATGCAAGTGCTCATTCTTTTGAAAAATGGCTGAAATCCCGCATACGTCACTACGAAGTTGTGAGTTCAATCCAAAACGGTCGCTACATTTCAGAAAAGTACTTATGGTCCCAAAATAGACGCCGTATGCAAAAGTTACGCTCTATTCTTCAAACGCCGACAATCCAAGCGTTCCAAATATGCAAGTGCTCATTCTTTCGAAAAATGAGCAAAATCCCTCATAGGTCACGATGAAGCGGTGAGTTCAATACAAAACAGTCACTACAATTCCGAAAAGTACTTATGGGCCCAAAACGGACGCCGTATGCAAAAGTTACACTCAATTCTTCGAACGCCGACAATCCAAGCATTCCGAATAAGCAAGTGCTCATTGTTTCAAAAAATGGGCAAAATCCCTCGTAGGTCACGATGAAGCGGTGAGTTCTATCCAAAACGGTCGCTACATTTCCAAAAATTACTTATGGGCCCAAAACGGACGCCGTATGCAAAAGTTACGCTCAATTCTTCGAACGCCGACAATCCAAACGTTCCAAATATGCAAGTGCTCATTCTTTCGAAAAATGGGCAAAATCCCTCATAGGTCACGATGAAGCGTTGAGTTCTATCCAAAACGATCGCTACATTTCCAAAAATTACTTATGGGCCCAAAACGGACGCCGTATGCAAAAGTTATGCTCAATTCTTCGAACGCCGACAATCCAAGCGTTCCAAATATGCAAGTGCACATTCTTTCAAAAAATGGGCAAAATCCCTCTCACCTTACGATGAAGCGGTGAGTTCTATCCAAAACGGTCGCTACATTTCCAAAAATTACTTATGGGCCCAAAACGGACGGCGTATGCAAAAGTTACGCTCAATTCTTCGAACGCCGACAATCCAAGCGTTCCAAATATGCAAGTGCACATTCTTTCTAAAAATGGACGAAATCCCTCTCACCTCACGATGAAGCGGTGAGTTCTATCCAAAACGGTCGCTACATTTCCAAAAATTACTTATGGGCCCAAAACGGACGCCGTATGCAAAAGTTATGCTCAATTCTTCGAACGCCGACAATCCAAGCGTTCCAAATATGCAAGTGCTCATTCTTTCGATAAATGGCTGAAATCTCGCATACGTCACGACAAAGTTGTGGGTTTAATCCAAAACGGTCGCTACATTTCCGAAAAATACTTATGGGCCCAAAACGGACACCGTATGCAAAAGTTACGCTCAATTCTTCGAACGCCGACAATCCAAGCGTTCCAAATATGCAAGTGCACATTCTTTCAAAAAATGGGCAAAATCCCTCTCACCTCACGATGAAGCGGTGAGTTCTATCCAAAACGGTCGCTACATTTCCAAAAATTACTTATGGGCCCAAAATGGACGCCGTATGCAAAAGTTACGCTCAATTCTTCGAACGCCGACAATCCAAGCGTTCCAAACATGCAAGTGCACATTCTTTCTAAAAATTGGCAAAATCCCTCATAGGTCACGATGAAGCGGTGAGTTCTATCCAAAACGGTCGCTACATTTCCAAAAATTACTTATGGGCCAAAAACGGACGCCGTATGCAAAAGTTACGCTCAATTCTTCGAACGTCGACAATCCAAGCGTTCCAAATATGCAAGTGTTCATTCTTTTGAAAAATGGCTAAAATCCCGCATATGTCACGACGAAGTGGTGAGTTCAATCCAAAACGGTCTCTATATTTTCGAAAAGTACTTATGGGCCCAAAACGGACGCCGTATGCAAAAGTTACGCTCGATTCTTCGAACACCGACAATCCAAGCGTTCCAAATATGCAAGTGCTCATAAATTTGAAAAATGGCTGAAATCCCGCATACTTCACGATGAAGTTGTGAGTTCCATCAAAAACGGTCGCTACATTTCCGAAAAGTGTTTATGGGCCCAAAACGGACGCCGTATGCAAAAGTTACGCTCAATTCTTCGAACGCCAACAATCCAAGCGTTCCAAATATGCAAGTGCTCATTCTTTCGAAAAATGGCTGTAATCCCGCATACGTCATGATGAAGTTGTGAGTTGCATCCAAAACGGTCGCTACATTTCCGAAAAGTACTTATGGGCCTAAAACGGATGATGTATGCAAAAGTTACGCTCAATTCTTCGAACGCCAACAATCCAAGCGTTCCAAATATGCAAGTGCTCATTCTTTCGAAAAATGGCTGTAATCCCGCATACGTCATGATGAAGTTGTGAGTTGAATCCAAAACGGTCGCTACATTTCCGAAAAGTACTTATGGGCCTAAAACGGATGATGTATGCAAAAGTTACGCTCAATTCTTCGAACGCCGACAATCCAAGCGTTCCAAATTTGCAAGTGCACATTCTTTCGAAAAATGGGTAAAATCCCTCATACGTCAAGATGAAACGGTGAGTTCTATCCAAAACGGTCGCTACATTTCCAAAAATTACTTATGGGCCCAAAACGGACGCCGTATGCAAAAGTTATGCTCAATTCTTCGAACGCCGACAATCAAAGCGTTACAAATATGCAAGTGCTCGTTCTTTTGAAAAATGGCTGAAATCCCGCATACGTCACGACGAAGTGGTGTGTTCAATCCAAAACGGTCGCTATATTTGTGAAAATTACTTATGGGCCCAAAACGGACGCCGTATGCAAAAGTTACGCTCGATTCTTCAAACACCGACAATCCAAGCGTTCCAAATATGCAAGTGCTCATTCTTTCGAAAAATGGCTGAAATCCCACATTCGTCACGACGAAGTAGTGAGTTCAATCCAAAACGGTCGCTGCATTTCCGAAAAGTACTTATGGGCCCAAAACGGACGCCGTATGCAAAAGTTACGCTCAATTCTTCGAACACCAGTAATGCAAGCATTCCAAATATGCAAGTGCTCATTCTTTCAAAAAATGGCTGAAATCCCGCAGACGTCACGATGAAGTAGTGAGTTCAATCCAAAATGATCGCTACATTTTCGAAAAGTACTTATGGGCCCAAAACGGACGCCGTATGCAAAAGTTAAGCTCAATTCTTCGATCGCCGACAATCCTAGCGTTCCAAATATGAAAGTGCTCAATCTTTCGAAAAATGGCTGAAATCCTGCATACGTCACTACGAAGTTGTGAGTTCAATCCAAAACGGTCGCTACATTTCCGAAAAGTACCTATGGGCCTAAAACGGACGACGTATGCAAAAGTTACGCTCAATTCTTCGAACGCCGACAATCCAAGCGTTCCAAATTTGCAAGTGCACATTCTTTCGAAAAATGGGTAAAATCCCTCATACGTCAAGATGAAACGGTGAGTTCTATCCAAAACGGTCGCTACATTTCCAGAAATTACTTATGGGCCCAAAACGGACACCGTATGCAGAAGTTATGCTCAATTCTTCGAACGCCGACAACCAAAGCGTTACAAATATGCAAGTGCTCGTTCTTTTGAAAAATGGCTAAAATCCAGCATACGTCACGACGAAGTGGTGTGTTCAATCCAAAACGGTCGCTATATTTCTTAAAATTACTTATGGGCCCAAAACGGACGCCGTATGCAAAAGTTACGCTCAATTCTTCGAACGCCGTCAATCCAAATGTTCCAAAAATGCAAGTGCTCATTCTTTCAAAAAATGGCTGAAATCCCGCATACGTCACTACGAAGTTGTAAGTTCAATCCAAAACGGTCGCTACATTTCCAAAAAGTACTCATGGGCCCAAAACGGACGCCGTTTGCAAAAGTTACGCTCAATTCTTCGAACACCGGCAATGCAAGCGTTCCAAATATGCAAGTTCTCATTCTATCAAAAAACGGCTGAAATCCCGCATACGTCACGATGAAGTAGTGAGTTCAATCCAAAACGGTCGCTACATTTCCGAAAAGTACTTATGGGCCCAAAACGGACGCCGTATGCAAAAGTTATGCTCAATTCTTCGAACGCCGACAATCCGAGCGTTCCAAATATGCAAGTGCACATTCTTTCAAAAAATGGGCAAAATCCCTCTTATCTCACGATGAAGCGGTGAGTTCTATCCAAAACGATCGCTACATTTCCAAAAATTACTTATGGGCCCAAACCGGACGCCGTATGCAAAAGTTACGCTCAATTCTCCGAACGCCGACAATCCAAGCGTTCCAAATATGCAAGTGCACATTCTTTCTAAAAATGGGCAAAATCCATCTAACGTCACGATGAAGCGATGAGTTCTATCCAAAACGGTCGTTACATTTCCAAAAATTACATATGGGCCCAAAACGGACGCCGTATGCAAAAGTTATGCTCAATTCTTCGAACGCCGACAATCCAAGCATTCCAAATATGCAAGTGCTCATTCTTTTGAAAAATGGCTGAAATCCCACATACGTCACGATGAAGTAGTGAGTTCAATCCAAAATGTTCGCTACATTTTCGAAAAGTACTTATGGGCCCAAAACGGACGCCGTATGCAAAAGTTACGCTCAATTCTTCGAACGCCGACAATGCAAGCTTTCCAAATATGCAAGTGCTCATTCTTTCGAAAAAGGGCAAAATCCCTCATACCTCACGATGAAACGGTGAGTTCTATCCAAAACGGTCGCTACATTTCCAAAAATTACTTATGGGCCCAAAACGGACGCCGTATGCAAAAGTTACGCTCAATACTTTGAACGCCGACAATCAAAGCGTTCCAAATATGCAAGTGCTCATTCTTTTGAAAAATGGCTGAAATCCCATATACGTCACGACGAAGTAGTGAGTTCAATCCAAAACGGTCGCTACATTTCCGAAAAGTACTTATGGGCCCAAAATGGATGCTGTATGCAAAAGTTACGCTCAATTCTTCGAACACGGGCAATGCAAGCGTTCCAAATATGCAAGTGCTCATTCTTTCGAAAAATGGCTGAAATCCCGCATACGTCTTGATGAAGTAGTGAGTTCAATCCAAAATGTTCGCTACATTTCCGAAAAGTACTTATGGGCCCAAAACGGACGCCGTATGCAAAAGTTACGCTCAATTCTTCGAACGCCGACAATGCAAGCGTTCCAAATATGCAAGTGCTCATTCTTTCAAAAAATGGGCAAAATCCCTCATACCTCACGATGAAACGGTGAGTTCTATCCAAAATGGTCGCTACATTTCCAAAAATTACTTATGGGCCCAAAACGGACGCCGTATGCAAAAGTTACGCTCAATACTTTGAACGCCGACAATCAAAGCGTTCCAAATCTGTAAGTGCTCATTCTTTTGAAAAATGGCTGAAATCCCGTATACGTCACGACGAAGTAGTAGGTTCAATCCAAAACGGTCGCTACATTTCCGAAAAGTACTTATGGGCCCAAAACGGATGTCGTATGCAAAAGTTATGCTCAATTCTTCGAACGTCGACAATCCAAGCGTTCCAAATATGCAATCTTTCGAAAAATGGCTAAAATCCCGCATACGTCATGACGAAGTTGTGAGTTTAATCCAAAACGGTCGTTACATTTCCGAAAAGTACTTATGGGCCCAAAACATACGTCGTATGCAAAAGTAACGCTCAATTCTTTGAACGCCGACAATCCAAGCGTTCCAAATATGCAAGTGCACATTCTTTCAAAAAATGGGCAAATTCCCTCATACGTCACGATGAAGGGTGGGTTCTATCCAAAACGGTCGCTACATTACCAAAAATTACTTATGGGCCCAAAACGGACGCCTTATGCAAAAGTTACGCTCAATTCTTTGAACGCCAACAATCCAAGCGTTCCAAATATGCAAGTGCTCATTCTTTTGAAAAATGTCTAAAATCCCACATACGTCACGACGAAGTAGTGAGTTCAATCCAAAATGGTCGCTACATTTCCGAAAAGTACTTATGGGCCCAAAACGGACGCAGTATGCAAAAGTTACGCTCAATTCTTCGAACGCCGACAATCCAAGCGTTCCAAATATGCAAGTGCTCATTCTTTCGAAAAATGCCTGAAATCCCACATACGTCACGACGAAGTTGTGAGTTCAATCCAAAACGATCGCTACATTTCCGAAAAGTACTTATGGGCCCAAAACGGAAGCCGTATGCAAAAGATACGCTCAATTCTTCGAACGCGGACAAACCAAGCGTTCCAAATATGCAAGTGCTCATTTTTTCGAAAAATGGCAAAATCCCTCATAGGTCACGATGAAGCGGTGAGTTCAATCCAAAACGGTCACTACAATTCTGAAAAGTACTAATCGGCCCAAAACGGACGCCGTATGCAAAAGTTACGCTCAATTCTTCGAACGCCGACAATCCAAGCGTTCCAAATATGCAAGTGCTCATTCTGTCGAAAAATGGCTGAAATCCCGCATACGTCACGACTAAGTAGTGAGTTCAATCCAAAACGGTCGCTACATTTCCGAAAAGTACTTATGGGCCCAAAACGGACGCCGCATGCAAAAGTTATGCTCAATTCTTCGAACGCCGACAATCCAAGCGTTCCAAATATGCAAGTGCTCATAAATTCGAAAAATGGCTGAAATCTCACATACGTCACGATGATGTTGTGAGTTCAATCCAAAACGGTCGCTACATTTCCGAAAAGTACTTATGGGCCCAAAACGGACGCCGTATGCAATAGTTACGCTCAATTCTTCGAACGCCAACAATCCAAGCGTTCCAAATATGCAAGTGCTCATTCTTTCGAAAAATGGTTGTAATCCCGCATACGTCACGATGAAGTTGTGAGTTCAATCCAAAACGGTCCCTACATTTCCGAAAAGTACTTATGGGCCCTAAACGGACGCCGTATGCAACAGTTACGCTCAATTCTTCGAACGCCGACAATCCAAGCGTTCCAAATATGCAAGTGCACATTCTTTCAAAAAATGGACAAAATCCCTCATACGTCACGATGAAGCGGTGAGTTCTATCCAAAACGGTCGCTACATTTCCAAAAATTACTTATGGTCCCAAAACGGACGCCGCATGCAGAAGTTACGCTCAATTCTTTGAACGCCGACAATCCAAGCGTTCGAAATATGCAAGTGCTCGTTCGTTTGAAAAATGGCTAAATTCCCGCATACGTTACGACGAAGTAGCGAGTTCAATCCAAAACGGTCGCTACATTTCCGAAAAGTACTTATGGTCCCGAAACGGACACCGTATGCAAAAGTTACGCTCAATTCTTCGAACGCCGACAATCCAAGCATTTCAAATATACAAGTGCTCATTCTTTCGAAGAATGCCTAAAATCCCACATATGTCACGACGATGTTGTGAGTTCAATCCAAAACGGTCACCACATTTCCGAAAAGTACTTATGGGCCCAAAACGGACGCCGTATGCAAAAGATACGCTCAATTCTTCGAACGTCGACAATCCAAGCGTTCCAAATATGCAAGTGCTCATTCTTTCGAAGAATGCCTAAAATCCCACATATGTCACGACGATGTTGTGAGTTCAATCCAAAACGGTCACCACATTTCCGAAAAGTACTTATGGGCCCAAAACGGACGCCGTATGCAAAAGATACGCTCAATTCTTCGAACGCCGACAATCCAAGCTTTCCAAGTATGCAAGTGCTCATTCTGTCGAAAAATGGCTGAAATCTCGCATACGTCACGACGAAGTAGTGAGTTCAATCCAAAACGGTCGCTACATTTCCGAAAAGTACTTATGGGCCCAAAACGGACGCCGTATGCAAAAGTTATGCTCAATTCTTCGAACGTCGACAATCCGAGCGTTCCAAATATGCAAGTGCTCATAAATTCGAAAAATGGCTGAAATCGTACATACGTCATAATGAAGTTGTGAGTTCAATCCAAAACGGTCACTACATTTCCGAAAAGTACATATGGGCCCAAAACGGATGCCGTATGCAAAAGATACGCTCAATTCTTCGAACGCCGACAAACCATGCGTTCCAAATATGCAAGTGCTCATTTTTTCGAAAAATGGGCAAAATCCCGCATAGGTCACGATGAAGCGGTGAGTTCAATCCAAAACGGTCACTACAATTCTGAAAAGTACTTATCGGCCCAAAACGGACGCCGTATGCAAAAGTTACGCTCAATTCTTCGAACGCCGACAATCCAAGTGTTCCAAATATGCAAGTGCTCATTCTGTCGAAAAATAGCTGAAATCCCGCATACGTCACGACTAAGTAGTGAGTTCAATCCAAAACGGTCGCTACATTTCCGAAAAGTACTTATGGGCCCAAAACGGACGCCGCATGTAAAAGTAATTCTCAATTCTTCGAACGCCGACAATCCAAGCGTTCCAAATATGCAAGTGCTCATAAATCCGAAAAATGGCTGAAATCTCACATACGTCACTATGATGTTGTGAGTTCAATCCAAAACGGTCGCAACATTTCCGAAAAGTACTTATGGGCCCAAAACGGACGCCGTATGCAAAAGTTACGCTCAATTCTTCGAACGCCAACAATCCAAGCGTTCCAAATATGCAAGTGCTCATTCTTTCGAAAAATGGTTGTAATCCCGCATACGTCACGATGAAGGTGTGAGTTCAATCCAAAACGGTCGCTACATTTCCGAAAAGTACTTATGGGCCCAAAACGGACGCCGTATGCAAAAGATACGCTCAATTCTTCGAACGCCGACAAACCAAGCGTTCCAAATATGCAAGTGCTCATTTTTTCGAAAAATGGGCAAAATCCCTCATAGGTCACGATGAAGCGGTGAGTTCAATCCAAAACGGTCACTACAATTCTGAAAAGTACTAATCGGCCCAAAACGGACGCCGTATGCAAAAGTTACGCTCAATTCTTCGAACGCCGACAATCCAAGAGTTCCAAATATGCAAGTGCACATTCTTTCAAAAAATGGACAAAATCCCTCATACGTCACGATGAAGCGGTGAGTTCTATCCAAAACGGTCGCTACATTTCCAAAAATTACTTATGGTCCCAAAACGGACGCCGTATGCAGAAGTTACGCTCAATTCTTTGAACGCCGACAATCCAAGCGTTCGAAATATGCAAGTGCTCATTCGTTCGAAAAATGGCTAAATTCCCGCATACGTTACGACGAAGTAGCGAGTTCAATCCAAAACGGTCGCTACATTTCCGAAAAGTACTTATGGTCCCGAAACGGACACCGTATGCAAAAGTTACGCTCAATTCTTCGAACGCCGACAATCCAAGCATTTCAAATATACGAGTGCTCATTCTTTCGAAGAATGCCTAAAATCCCACATACGTCACGACGATGTTGTGAGTTCAATCCAAAACGGTCACTACATTTTCGAAAAGTACTTATGGGCCCAAAACGGACGCCGTATGCAAAAGATACGCTCAATTCTTCGAACGTCGACAATCCAAGCGTTCCAAATATGCAAGTTCTCATTCTTTTGAAAAATGGCTAAAATCCCGCATATGTCACGATGAAGTAGTGAGTTCAATCCAAAACGGTCGCTACATTTCCGAAAATTACTTATGGACACAAAACGGACGCCGTATGAAAAAGTTATGCTCAATTCTTCGAACGCCGACAATCCAAGCTTTCCTAGTATGCAAGTGCTCATTCTGTCGAAAAATGGCTGAAATCTCGCATACGTCACGACGAAGTAGTGAGTTCAATCCAAAACGGTCGCTACATTTCCGAAAAGTACTTATGGGCCCAAAACGGACGCCGTATGCAAAAGTTATGCTCAATTCTTCGAACGCCGACAATCCGAGCGTTCCAAATATGCAAGTGCTCATAAATTCGAAAAATGGCTGAAATCACACATACGTCATAATGAAGTTGTGAGTTCAATCCAAAACGGTCACTACATTTCCGAAAAGTACTTATGGGCCCAAAACGGACGCCGTATGCAAAAGATACGCTCAATTCTTCGAACGCCGACAAACCATGCGTTCCAAATATGCAAGTGCTCATTCTGTCGAAAAATGGCTGAAATCCCGCATACGTCACGACTAAGTAGTGAGTTCAATCCAAAACAGTCGCTACATTTCCGAAAAGTACTTATGGGCCCAAAACGGACGCCGCATGCAAAAGTTATGCTCAATTCTTCGATCGCCGACAATCCAAGCGTTCCAAATATGCAAGTGCTCATAAATCCGAAAAATGGCTGAAATCTCACATACGTCACGATGATGTTGTGAGTTCAATCCAAAACGGTCGCTACATTTCCGAAAAGTACTTATGGGCCCAAAGCGGACGCCGTATGCAAAAGTTACGCTCAATTCTTCGAACGCCAACAATCCAAGCGTTCCAAATATGCAAGTGCTCATTCTTTCGAAAAATGGTTGTAATCCCGCATACGTCACGATGAAGGTGTGAGTTCAATCCAAAACGGTCGCTACATTTCCGAAAAGTACTTATGGGCCCTAAACGGACGCCGTATGCAACAGTTACGCTCAATTCTTCGAACGCCGACAATCCAAGCGTTCCAAATATGCAAGTGCACATTCTTTCAAAAATGGACAATATCCCTCATACGTCACGATGAAGCGGTGAGTTCTATCCAAAACGGTCGCTACATTTCCAAAAATTACTTATGGTCCCAAAACGGACGCCGTATGCAGAAGTTACGCTCAATTCTTTGAACGCCGACAATCCAAGCGTTCGAAATATGCAAGTGCTCATTCTTTCGAAAAATGCCTAAAATCCCACATACGTCACGATGATGTTGTGAGTTCAATCAAAAACGGTCACTACATTTCCGAAAAGTACTTATGGGCCCAAAACGGACGCCGTATGCAAAAGATACGCTCAATTCTTCGAACGTCGACAATCCAAGCGTTCCAAATATGCAAGATCTCATTCTTTTGAAAAATGGCTAAAATCCCGCATACGTCACGATGAAGTAGTGAGTTCAATCCAAAACGGTCGCTACATTTCCGAAAATTACTTATGGACACAAAACGGACGCCGTATGAAAAAGTTATGCTCAATTCTTCGAACGCCGACAATCCAAGCTTTCCAAGTATGCAAGTGCTCATTCTGTCGAAAAATGGCTGAAATCCCGCATACGTCACGACGAAGTAGTGAGTTCAATCCAAAACAGTCGCTACATTTCCGAAAAGTACTTATGGGCCCAAAACGGACGTCGTATGCAAAAGTTATGCTCAATTCTTCGAACGCCGACAATCCGAGCGATCCAAATATGCAAGTGCTCATAAATTTGAAAAATGGCTGAAATCGCACATACGTCATAATGAAGTTGTGAGTTCAATCCAAAACGGTCGCTACATTTCAGAAAAGTACTTATGGGACCAAAACGGACGCCGTATGCAAAAGTTATGCTCAATTCTTCGAACGTCGACAATCTAAGCGTTCTAAATATGCAAGTTCTCATTCTTTCGAAAAATGGCTGAAATCCCGCATACGTCACGATGAAGTAGTGAGTTCAATCCAAAACGGTCGCTACATTTCCGAAAAGTACTTATAGGCCCAAAACGGACGCCGAATGCAAAAGTTATGCTCAATTCTTCGAACGCCGACAATCCAAGCTTTCCAAATATGCAAGTGCGCATTCTTTCAAAAAATGGGCAAAATCCCTCTTACGTCACGATGAAGCGGTGAGTTCTATCCAAAACTGACGCTACATTTCGAAAAATTAATTATGGGCCCAAAACGGACACCGTATGTAAAAGTTACGCTCAATTCTTTAAACGCCGACAATCCAAGCGTTCCAAATATGCAAGTTCTCATTCTTTCGAAAAATGGCTGAAATCCCGTATACGTCACGA
>NW_019245701.1:66599-78460 GCF_002742605.1 Olea europaea var. sylvestris
TTCCAAATATGCAAGTGCACATTCTTTCGAAAAATGGGCAAAATCCCTCTTACGTCACGATGAAGCCGTGAGTTCTATCCAAAACGGTCGCTACATTTCCAAAAATTACTTATGGGCCCAAAACGGACACCGTATGCAAAAGTTACGCTCAATTCTTTGAACGCCGACAATCCAAGCGTTCCAAATATGCAAGTTCTCATTCTTTCGAAAAATGGCTGAAACCCCTCGAACGTCACGACGAAGTTGTGAGTTCAATCCAAAACGGTCGCTACATTTCTGAAAAGTACTTATGGGCCCAAAACGGACGACTTATGCAAAAGTTATACTCAA
This sequence comes from Olea europaea var. sylvestris, assembly GCF_002742605.1. Classification (NCBI taxonomy): domain Eukaryota; kingdom Viridiplantae; phylum Streptophyta; class Magnoliopsida; order Lamiales; family Oleaceae; genus Olea; species Olea europaea. The sequence continues at coordinate 66,930 of NW_019245701.1, forward strand.
TTCTTCGAACGCTGACAATCCAAGCATCCCAAATATGCAAGTGCTCATTCTTTCGAAAATTGGCTGTAATCCCGCATACGTCACGATGAAGTTGTGAGTTCAATCCAAAACGGTCGCTACATTTCCGAAAAGTACTTATGGGCTCAAAACGGACGTCGTATACAAAAGTTATACTCAATTCTTCGAACGCCGACAATCCAAGCGTTCCAAACATGCAAGTGCACATTCTTTCGAAAAATGGGCAAATTCCCTCATATGTCACGATGAAGCGGTGAGTTCTATCCAAAACGGTCGCTACATTTTCAAAAATTACTTATGGGCCCAAAACGGACACCGTATGCAAAAGTTACGCTCAATTCTTTGAACGCCGACAATCCAAGCGGTCCAAATATGCAAGTTCTCATTCTTTCGAAAAATGGCTGAAATCCCGCATACGTCACGACGAAGTTGTGCGTTCAATCCAAAACGGTCGCTAGATTTCCGAAAAGTACTTATGGGCCGAAAACGGACGCCGTATGCAAAAGATATGCTCAATTCTTCGAACGCCGACAATCCAAGCGTTCCAATTATGCAAGTGCTCATTCTTTCGAAAATTGGGCAAAATCCCTCATAGGTCACGATGAAGCGGTGAGTTCAATCCAAAATGGTCACTACAATTTCGAAAAGTACTTATGGGCCCAAAACGGACGCCGTATGCAAAAGTTATGCTCAATTCTTCGAACGCCGACAATCCAAGCGTTCCAAATATGCAAGGGCTCATTCTGTCGAAAAATGGCTGAAATCCCGCATACGTCACGACGAAGTAGTGAGTTCAATCCAAAACGGTCGCTACATTTCCGAAAAGTACTTATAGGCCCAAAACGGACGCCGAATGCAAAAGTTATGCTCAATTCTTCGAACGCCGACAATCCAAGCTTTCCAAATATGCAAGGGCTCATTCTGTCGAAAAATGGCTGAAATCCCGCATACGTCATGACTAAGTAGTGAGTTCAATACAAAACGGTCGCTACATTTTCGAAAAGTACTTATGGGCCCAAAACGACGCCGTATGCAAAAGCTATGCTCAATTCTTCGAACGCCGACAATCCGAGCGTTCCAAATATGCAAGTGCTCATAAATTCGAAAAATGGCTGAAATTCCACATACGTCACGATGAAGTTGTGAGTTCAATCCAAAACGTTCGCTACATTTTCGAAAAGTACTTATAGGCCCAAAACGGACGCCGTATGCAAAAGTTACGCTCAATTCTTCGAACGCCGACAATCCAAGCATTTCAAATATACAAGTGCTCATTCTTTCGAAAAATGCCTGAAATCCCACATACGTCACGACGATGTTGTGAGTTCAATCCAAAACGGTCGCTACATTTCCGAAAAGTACTTATGGGCCCAAAACGGACGCCGTATGCAAAAGTTACGCTCAATTCTTCGAACGCCGACAATCCAAGCGTTCCAAATATGCAAGTGCTCATTCTTTCGAAAAATGGGCAAAATCCCTCATAGGTCACGATGAAGCGGTGAGTTCAATCCAAAACGGTCACTACAATTCCGAAAAGTACTTATGGGCCCAAAACGGACGCCGTATGCAAAAGTTACGCTCAATTCTTCGAACGCCGACAATCCAAGCGTTCCAAATATGCAAGTGCGCATTCTTTCAGAAAATGGGCAAAATCCCTCTTACGTCACGATGAAGCGGTGAGTTCTATCCAAAACTGACGCTACATTTCGAAAAATTACTTATGGGCCCAAAACGGACACCGTATGCAAAAGTTACGCTCAATTCTTTAAACGCCGACAATCCAAGCGTTCCAAATATGCAAGTTCTCTTCTTTCGAAAAATGGCTGAAATCCCGTATACGTCACGACGAAGTAGTGAGTTCAATCCAAAACGGTCGCTACATTTCCGAAAAGTACTTATGGGCCCAAAACGGACGCCGTATGCAAAAGTTGTGCTCAATTTTTCGAACGCCGACAATCCAAGCGTTCCAAATGTGCAAGTGCACATTCTTTCGAAAAATGGGCAAAATCCCTCATAGCTCACGATGAAGCGGTGAGTTCAATCCAAAACGGTCACTACAATTCCGAAAATTACTTATGGGCCCAAAACGGACGCCGTAAGCAAAAGTTACGCTCAATTTTTCGAACGCCGACAATCCAAGCATTCCAAATATGTAAGTGCACATTCTTTCGAAAAATGGGCAAAATCCCTCTGACGTCACGATGAAGCGGTGAGTTCTATCCAAAACGGTCGCTACATTTCCAAAAATTACTTATGGGCCCAAAACGGACACCGTATGCAAAAGTTACGCTCAATTCTTTGAACGCCGACAATCCAAGCGTTCCAAATATGCAAGTTCTCATTCCTTCGAAAAATGGCTAAAATCCCGCATATGTCACGACGAAGTAGTGAGTTCAATCCAAAACGATCGCTACATTTCTGAAAAGTACTTATGGGCCCAAAACGGACGACTTATGCAAAAGTTATACTCAATTCTTCGAACGCTGACAATCCAAGCATCCCAAATATGCAAGTGCTCATTCTTTCGAAAATTGGGCAAAATCCCTCATAGGTCCCGATGAAGCGGTGAGTTCAATCCAAAACGGTCACTACATTTCAAAAAATTACTTATGGGCCCAAAACGGACGCCGTATGCAAACGTTATGCTCAATTCTTCGAACGTCGACAATCCAAGCGTTCCAAATATGCAAGTGCTCATTCTTTCGAAAATTGGGCAAAATCCCTCATAGGTCCCGATGAAGCGGTGAGTTCAATCCAAAACGGTCACTACATTTCAAAAAATTACTTATGGGCCCAAAACGGACGCCGTATGCAAACGTTATGCTCAATTCTTCGAACGTCGACAATCCAAGCGTTCCAAATATGCAAGTGCTCATTCTTTCGAAAATTGGGCAAAATCCCTCATAGGTCCCGATGAAGCGGTGAGTTCAATCCAAAACGGTCACTACATTTCAAAAAATTACTTATGGGCCCAAAACGGACGCCGTATGCAAAAGTTATGCTCAATTCTTCGAACGTCGACAATCCAAGCGTTCCAAATATGCAAGTGCACATTCTTTCAAAAAATGGCTGAAATCCCGCATACGTCATGACGAAGCGGTGAGTTCGATCCAAAACGGTCACTACATTTCAAAAAATTACTTATGGGCCCAAAACGGACGCCTTATGTAGTTGTACTCTATTCTTCGAACGCCGACAATCTAAGCGTTCTAAATATGCAAGTTCTCATTCTTTCGAAAAATGGCTGAAATCCCGCATACATCATGACGAAGTAGTGAGTTCAATCCAAAACGGTCGCTACATTTCCGAAAAGTACTTATAGGCCCAAAACGGACGTCGAATGCAAAAGTTATGCTCAATTCTTCGAATGCCGACAATCCAAGCTTTCCAAATATGCAAGTGCTCATTCTGTCGAAAAATGGCTGAAATCCCGCATACGTCACGACTAAGTAGTGAGTTCAATCCAAAACGGTCGCTACATCTCCGAAAAGTACTTATGGGCCCAAAACGGACGCCGTATGCAAAAGTTATGCTCAATTCTTCGAACGCCAATAATCCAAGCGTTCCAAATATGCAAGTGCTCATTCTTTCGAACAATGGCTTAAATCCCGCATACGTCACGACGAAATGGTGAGTTCAATCCAAAATGGTCGCTACAAAAAAAAAAAATACTTATGGGCCCAAAACGGACGCCGTATGCAAAAGTTATGCTCAATTCTTCGAACGTCGACAATCCAAGCTTTCCAAATATGCAAGTGCTCATTCTGTCGAAAAATGGCTGAAATCCCGCATACGTCACGACTAAGTAGTGAGTTCAATCCAAAACGGTCGCTACATCTCCGAAAAGTACTTATGGGCCCAAAACGGACGCCGTATGCAAAAGTTATGCTCAATCCATCGAACGTCTACAATCCAAGAGTTCCAAATATGCAAGTGCTCATTCTTTCGAACAATGGCTTAAATCCCGCATACGTCACGACGAAATGGTGAGTTCAATCCAAAATGGTCGCTACAAAAAAAAAAAAATACTTATGGGCCCAAAACGGACGCCGTATGCAAAAGTTATGCTCAATTCTTCGAACGCCAATAATCCAAGCGTTCCAAATATGCAAGTGCTCATAAATTCGAAAATGGCTGATATCCCGCATACGTCACGATGAAGTTGTGAGTTCAATCCAAAACGGTCGCTACATTTCCGAAAAGTACTTATGGGCCCAAAATGGGCGCCGTATGCAAAAGTTACGCTCAATTCTTCGAACGCCAACAATCCAAGCATTCCAAATATGCAAGTGTTCTTTCTTTCGAAAAATGGCTGAAATCCCGCATACGTCACGACGAAGTAGTGAGTTAAATCCAAAACGGTCGCTACATTTCTGAAAAGTACTTATGGGCCGAAAACGGACTCCTTATGCAAAAGTTTTACTCAATTCTTCGAACGCTGACAATCCAAGCGTCCCAAATATGCAAGTGCTCATTCTTTCGAAAAATGACTGCAATCCCGCATACGTCACGATGAAGTTGTGAGTTCAATCCAAAACGATCGCTACATTTCCGAAAAGTACTTATGGGCCAAAAACGGACGCCGTATGCAAAAGTTATACTCAATTCTTCGAAGGCCGACAATCCAAGCGTCCCAAATATGCAAGTGCTCATTCTTTCGAAAAATGGCTGTAATCCCGCATACGTCACGATGAAGTTATGAATTCAATCCAAAACGGTCGCTACATTTCCGAAAAGTACTTATGGGCCCAAAACGGACGCCGTATGCAAAAGTTTTACTCAATTCTTCGAACGCCGACAATCCAAGCGTTCCAAACATGCAAGTGCACATTCTTTCAAAAAATGGGCAAATTCCCTCATATGTCACGATGAAGCAGTGAGTTCTATCCAAAACGGTCGCTACATTTCCAAAAATTATTTATGGGCCGAAAACGGACGCCGTATGCAAAAGTTACGCTCAATTCTTTTAACGCCGACAATCCAAGCATTCCAAATTTGCAAGTGCTCATTCTTTCGAAAAATGGCTGAAATCCCGCATACGTCATGAAGAAGTAGTGCGTTCAATCCAAAACGGTCGCTAGATTTCCGAAAAGTACTTATGGGCCGAAAACGGACGCCGTATGCAAAAGATATGCTCAATTCTTCGAACGCCGACAATCCAAGCGTTCCAAATATGCAAGTGCTCATTCTTTCGAAAATTGGGCAAAATCCCTCATAGGTCACGATGAAGCGGTGAGTTCAATCCAAAACGGTCACTACAATTTCGAAAAGTACTTATGGGCCCAAAACGGACGCCGTATGCAAAAGTTATGCTCAATTCTTCGAACGCCGACAATCCAAGCGTTCCAAATATGCAAGTGCACATTCTTTCAAAAAATGGCTGAAATCCCGCATACGTCATGACGAAGTGGTGAGTTCTATCCAAAACGGTCACTACATTTCAAAAAATTACTTATGGGCCCAAAACGGACGCCTTATGTAGTTGTACACTATTCTTCGAACGCCGACAATCTAAGCGTTCTAAATATGCAAGTTCTCATTCTTTCGAAAAATGGCTGAAATCCCGTATACGTCATGACGAAGTAGTGAGTTCAATCCAAAACGGTCGCTACATTTCCGAAACGTACTTATAGGCCCAAAACGGACGCCGAATGCAAAAGTTATGCTCAATTCTTCGAACGCCGACAAACCAAGCTTTCCAAATATGCAAGTGCTCATTCTGTCGAAAAATGGCTGAAATCCCGCATACGTCACGACTAAGTAGTGAGTTCAATCCAAAACGGTCGCTACATTTCCGAAAAGTACTTATGGGCCCAAAATGGACGCCGTATGCAAAAGTTATACTCAATTCTTCGAAGGCCGACAATCCAAGCGTCCCAAATATGCAAGTGCTCATTCTGTCGAAAAATGGCTGAAATCCCGTATACGTCACGACGAAGTAGTGAGTTCAATCCAAAACGGTCGCTACATTTCCGAAAAGTACTTATGGGCCCAAAATGGACGCCGTATGCAAAAGTTATACTCAATTCTTCGAAGGCCGACAATCCAAGCGTCCCAAATATGCAAGTGCTCATTCTGTCGAAAAATGGCTGAAATCCCGTATACGTCACGACGAAGTAGTGAGTTCAATCCAAAACGGTCGCTACATTTCCGAAAAGTACTTATGGGCCCAAAATGGACGCCGTATGCAAAAGTTATACTCAATTCTTCGAAGGCCGACAATCCAAGCGTCCCAAATATGCAAGTGCTCATTCTGTCGAAAAATGGCTGAAATCCCGTATACGTCACGACGAAGTAGTGAGTTCAATCCAAAACGGTCGCTACATTTCCGAAAAGTACTTATGGGCCCAAAATGGACGCCGTATGCAAAAGTTATACTCAATTCTTCGAAGGCCGACAATCCAAGCGTCCCAAATATGCAAGTGCTCATTCTGTCGAAAAATGGCTGAAATCCCGTATACGTCACGACGAAGTAGTGAGTTCAATCCAAAACGGTCGCTACATTTCCGAAAAGTACTTATGGGCCAAAAACGGACGCCGTATGCAAAAGTTATACTCAATTCTTCGAAGGCCGACAATCCAAGCGTCCCAAATATGCAAGTGCTCATTCTTTCGAAAAATGGCTGTAATCCTGCATACGTCACGATGAAGTTATGAGTTCAATCCAAAACGGTCGCTACACAAAACGGTCGCTACATTTCCGAAAAGTACTTATGGGCCCAAAACGGACGCCGTATGCAAAAGTCACGCTCAATTCTTCGAACGTCGACAATCCAAGCTTTCCAAATATGCAAGTGCACATTCTTTCGAAAAATGGGTAAAATCCCTCATATGTCACGATGAAGCGGTGAGTTCTATCCAAAACGGTCGCTATATTTCCAAAAATTACTTATGGGCCCAAAACGGACGCCGTATGCAAAAGTTACGCTCAATTCTTTGAACGCCGACAATCCAAGCGTTCAAAATATGCAATTGCTCATTCTTTCGAAAAATGGCTGAAATCCTGCATACGTCACGACGAAGCAGTAAGTTCAATCCAAAACGGTCGCTACATTTCCGAAAAGTACTTATGGGCCCAAAATGGACGCCGTATGCAAAAGTTATGCTCAATTCTTCGAACGTCGACAATCCAAGCGTTCCAAATATGCAAGTGCTCATTCTTTCGAAAATTGGCTGTAATCCCGCATACGTCACGATGAAGTTGTGAGTTCAATCCAAAACGGTCGCTACATTTCCGAAAAGTACTTATAGGCCCAAAACGGACGCCGTATGCAAAAGTTGCGCTCAATTCTTCGAACGCCAACAATCCAAGCGTTCCAAATATGCAAGTGCTCATTCTTTCGAAAAATGGCTGAAATCCCGTATACGTCACGACGAAGTAGTGAGTTCAATCCAAAACGGTCGCTACATTTCCGAAAAGTACTTATGGGCCGAAAACGGACGCTGTATGCAAAAGTTATGCTCAATCCGTCGAACGTCTACAATCCAAGCGTTCCAAATATGCAAGTGCTCATTCTTTCGAAAAATGGCTTAAATCCCGCATACGTCACGACGAAATGGTGAGTTCAATCCAAAATGGTCGCTACATTACCAAAAAGTACTTATGGGCCCAAAACGGACGCCGTATGCAAAAGTTATGCTCAATTCTTCGAACGCCAACAATCCAAGCTTTCCAAAAATGCAAGTGCTCATAAATTCGAAAATGGCTGATATCCCGCATACATCACGATGAAGTTGTGAGTTCAATCCAAAACGGTCGCTACATTTCCGAAAAGTACTTATGGGCCCAAAAGGGCGCCGTATGCAAAAGTTACGCTCAATTCTTCGAACACCAACAATCCAAGCGTTCCAAATATGCAAGTGCTCTTTCTTTCGAAAAATGGCTGAAATCCCGCATACGTCACGACGAAGTAGTGAGTTAAATCCAAAACGGTCGCCACATTTCTGAAAAGTACTTATGGGCCGAAAACGGACGCCGTATGCAAAAGTTTTACTCAATTCTTCGAACGCTGACAATCCAAGCGTCCCAAATATGCAAGTGCTCATTCTTTCGAAAAATGGCTGCAATCCCGCATACGTCAAGATGAAGTTGTGAGTTCAATCCAAAACGGTCGCTACATTTCCGAAAAGTACTTATGGGCCCAAAACGGACGCCGTATGCAAAAGTTTCGCTCAATTCTTCGAATGCCGACAATCCAAGCTTTCCAAATATGCAAGAGCACATTCTTTCAAAAAATGGGCAAAATCCCTCATATGTCACGATGAAGCGGTGAGTTCTATCCAAAACGGTCGCTACATTTCCAAAAATTACTTATGGGCCCAAAACGGACGCCGTATGCAAAAGTTACGCTCAATTTTTTGAACGCCGACAATCCAAGCGTTCCAAATATGCAAGTGCTCATTCTTTCGAAAATTGGCTGAAATCCCGTATACATCACGACGAAGCAGTGAGTTCAATCCAAAACAGTCGCTACATTTCCGAAAAGTACTTATGGGCCCAAAATGGACGCCGTATGCAAAAGTTATGCTCAATTCTTCGAACGTCGACAATCCAAGCATTCCAAATATGCAAGTGCACATTCTTTCAAAAAATGGCTTAAATCCCGCATACGTCACGACAAAGTGGTGAGTTCAATCCAAAATGGTCGCTACATTTTCGAAAAGTACTTATGGACCCAGAACGGACACCGTATGCAAAAGTTACGCTCAATTTTTCGAACGCCGACAATCCAAGCGTTCCAAATATGCAGGTGCACATTCTTTCAAAAAATGGGCAAAATCCCTCATAAGTCAAGATGAAGCGGTGAGTTCTATCCAAAACGGTCGCTACATTTCCAAAAATTACTTATGGGCCCAAAACGGACGCCGTATGCAAAAGTTACGCTCAATTCTTTGAACGCCGACAATCCAAGCGTTCCAAATATGTAAGTGCTCATTCTTTCGAAAAATGGCTGAAATCCCACATACGTCACGACGAGGCAGTGAGATCAATCCAAAACGGTCGCTACATTTCCGAAAAGTACTTATGGGCCCAAAATGGACGCATTATGCAAAAGTTATGCTCAATTCTTCGAACGTCGACAATCCAAGCGTTCCAAATATGCAAGTGCTCATTTTTACGAAAAATGGCTTAAATCCCGCATACGTCACGACGAAGTGGTGGGTTCAATCCAAAATGGTCGCTACATTTTCGAAAAGTACTTATGGGCCCAGAACGGACGCCGTATGCAAAAGTTACGCTCAATTCTTCGAACGCCGACAATCCAAGCGTTCCAAATATGCAAGTGCACATTCTTTCGAAAAATGGGCAAAATCCCTCATAAGTCACGATGAAGCGGTGAGTTCTATCCAAAACGGTCGCTACATTTCCAAAAATTACTTATGGACCCAAAACGGACGCCGTCTGCAAAAGTTACGCTCAATTCTTTGAATGCCGACAATCCAAGCGTTCCAAATATGCAAGTGCTCATTCTTTCGAAAAATGGCTGAAAATCCCGCATACGTCACGACGAAGTAGTAAGTTCAATCCAAAAGGGTCGCTATATTTTCGAAAAGTACTTATGGGCCTAAAACGGACGCCGTATACAAAAGTTACGCTCAATTCTTTGAATGCCGACAATCCAAGCGTTCCAAATATGCAAGTGCTCATTCTTTAGAAAATTGGCTGAAATCCCACATACGTCACGACGAAGTAGTGAGTTCAATCCAAAACGGTCGCTACATTTTAGAAAAGTACTTATGGGCCCAAAACGGACGCCGTATCCAAAAGTTACGCTCAATTCTTCGAATGCCAACAATCCAACATTCTTTCGAATAATGGCTAAAATCCCGCATACGTCACTACGAAGTAGTGAGTTCAATCCAAAACGGTCGCTACATTTCCGAAGAGTACTTATGGGCCCAAAACGGACGCCGTATCCAAATGTTACGCTCAATTCTTCGAACGCCGACAATCCAAGCGTCCCAAATACGCATGTGCTCATTCTTTCGAAAAATGGTTGTAATCCCACATACGTCACGATGAAGTTGTGAGTTCAATCCAAAACGGTCGCTACATTTCCGAAAAGTACTTATGGGCCCAAAACGGACGCCGTATGCAAAAGTTACGCTCAATTCTTCGAACGCCGACAATCCAAGCGTTCCAAATATGCAAGTGCACGTTCATTTGAAAAATGGACAAAATCCCTCATAAGTCACGATGAAGCAGTGAGTTCTATCCAAAACGGTCGCTACATTTCCAAAAATTACTTACGGGCCCAAAACGGACGCCGTATGCAAAAGTTACGCTCAATTCTTCGAACGTCGACAATCCAAGCGTTCCAAATATGCAAGTGCTCATTCTGTTGAAAAATGGCTTAAATCCCGCATACGTCACGACGAAGTAGTGAGTGCAATCCAAACCGATCGCGACATTTTCGAAAAGTACTTATGGGACCAAAACGGATGCCGTATGCAAAAGTTATGCTCAATTCGTCGAACGTCGACAATCCAAGCGTTCCAAATATGCAAGTGCTCATTCTTTCGAAAAATGGCTTAAATCCCGCATACGTCACGACGAAGTAGTGAGTGCAATCCAAAACGGTCGCTACATTTCAGAAAAGTACTTATGTTCCCAAAACGGACGCCGTATCCGAAAGTTACGCCCAATTCTTCGAATGCCAACAATCCAGCATTCTTTCGAAAAATGGCTAAAATCTCGCATACGTCACGACGAAGTGGTGAGTTCAATCCAAAACGGTCGCTACATTTCCGAAAAGTACTTATGGGCCCAAAACGGACGTCGTATCCAAATGTTACGCTCAATTCTTCGAACGCCGACAATCCAAGCGTCCCAAATACGCATGTGCTCATTCTTTCGAAAAATGGTTGTAATCCCACATACGTCACGATGAAGTTGTGAGTTCAATCCAAAACGGTCGCTACATTTCCGAAAAGTACTTATGGGCCCAAAACGGACGCCGTATGCAAAAGTTACGCTCAATTCTTCGAACGCCGACAATCCAAGCGTTCCAAATATGCAAGTGCACATTCTTTTGAAAAATGGGCAAAATCCCTCATAAGTCACGATGAAGCAGTGAGTTCTATCCAAAACGGTCGCTACATTTCCAAAAATTACTTACGGGCCCAAAACGGACGCCGTCTTATAGGCCCAGAACAGACACCGTGTGCAAAAGTTGCACTAAATTCTTCGAACGCCGACAATCCAACTATGGAAGTGCTCGTTCTTCAAAAACAAATTGTCGAAATCCCTCTTACATCATGATGAAGTAGTGAGTTAAATCCAAAACGGTCGCTACATTTCCGAAAAGTACTTATGGGCCCAAAACGGACGCCGTATGCAAAAGTTATGCTCAATTCGTCGAACGTCGACAATCCAAGCGTTCCAAAGATGCAAGTGCTCATTCTTTCGAAAAATGGCTTAAATCCCGTATACGTCACGACGAAGTGGTGAGTTCAATCCCAAATGGTCGCTACATTTCCGAAAAGTACTTATGGGCCCAAAACGGATGCCG